>NW_005844566.1:3459-4651 GCF_000455745.1 Alligator sinensis | reverse complement strand
ATAGATAGATATGGAGGAATGTGGCAGGGGGATGGTGGGTGGGGGTTGAGGATGGGGGAATGGGGGCTGTGGCAGGTTGAAAGGCTGCCTGTGGGGCAGGGGCAGGGGCAGGAACAGGGCCGTGTGGGGCTGCATCGGCCCCTTTGCCCCATCTCCTTCCCTAGCCGTGCCCATGCCGAAGGGGGGCTCTGCCAGCCTCATGTCCTCCCGCAAGACCAGGAGCTATAGTCCCTGATGGACAGAGCCCTCTCCTGCACTTCCTGCCTGGGCTGGGCTGGGGAGGGGGCTGGTCCCCCCGTGGGTGCCACACTGGCTGCCCAGGGGCTGGAGGGGGCTCTGGGGAGGGTTTCATCGACGGCTGGGGGATCAGAGGTGCATGCTGGGGGGAGGTTGCACCCCAGGAGAGCTGTGCCCGTGCCCTGCTGGGTCTAAGAACCAGAGCCAGCCTGTATCACGCTCTCAGCAGCTGCTTCTTCTCTCCACACACGTCTGTGTCCTGTGAGTGGGGGAAGCGGGGGTCAGGGAGGCTTCTTGTTCCCATCCCACAGGTGGGGAAACTGAGGCAAAAATCAAAGCTGAGGCCCCTCCCCATGGCCTCTGCAGGGACCCCTCCTGTGCTCTTGGGGAATCTCCTGTGAGCGGTATAGTGCTTATGACACACAGGTCTGATCCTGTCCCTGTGCGGTCCAGCCAGTGCCTCGTTCTGAGCGCTGCCCTAGCAAGGGCACCAGATGAGGGCTGCAGAGATGCCTTCCCCCACTGCCCAGAGTCCCACAGCGCTGTACAGCCGCCTCCCGAAACAGGCCTGCAGCCCGGTCTGGGGTGGAACACGGCACGCCGTAACACGGCCCTGCCCAGCGTGCAAGCAAAGGCAGGGCTACCTGCAGCTGGGACCCGGGACAGGAGGCAGAGCCCCCGGGAGACAAGAGGTTGAAGGAGCAGGTGGGCAAGGACTTTGGTGCTGGGCACCAGGGCTGCCCTGACAGACACGTGACCTGAGATGAGGGGGACGAGGCCCTTGGAGCGTCCCCGTGCGCCCGCAGGTCGGTGTGAGCCCCAGCCCTCCCTGCCGGGGCCAGGAGCCTGGGGGTCTGTGTGCGCCATGTGGGTGTTGGCGCTGAGTCTGGACCCTCGGGTCGGCCTGGCTGTGGGGCAAAGGGCTGCCCCGGTGCCCTGGGGATGGCGGCAGGCC
>NW_005844566.1:0-3428 GCF_000455745.1 Alligator sinensis | reverse complement strand
GTGCTGTGTCTTCGTGCAGGGGGCTGCCAAGCCTCCATGCAGAGACGGGGACCAGCATTGCCTCCCACTCCCAGCCCCCTGCGGAGTGAAGGGACTAGAGGTTGGCACTCGTGGGAGCACAGGAGGGGCGGCAGGGAGTCCTGTCTCCGTTCCCACGCTGACCTGGACTCCGTGTCCACTGCACTGACGGCCCCAGCACCTCTCTGTGTCTGCAGCAGGCACCGACCCCTTGCCCCGTCCCTGATACCTGGCGGGGGGGGAACAACCCTGGGAGCCTGGGGCTTGCAAGGGGTGCAGGAGCCGCTGGCTTGCAGCGCTGGGTCTGCGTGGGAGAGGGCAGCAGCGATGCACGCACAGACCCAGGCCTTCCCAGGCCTAGACTGCTGCAAACTCACTGCTGGCGATGCAGGCTGCTGATTCCCCGGCGTGGGCTACAGCTCCCCTCCCTGCTCCTGTGCGGCTGGTTTGGTGTGTGGCTGATGTGATGTCTTGTGGTTGTGGTGGGGGCGACTGTGGTTGGACAGTGGGTTTGTCCGGGGTGGTTTGCACAGGGGTTGCACTCGCTGTGAGCTCCGCAGGTCCCTTCCAGCCCCACGGCTCTGGCATCCTATGATGCTGCGGTCCTGCCTCGGGCGGGAAGCTGAAATCAGGTCAGGCTTTGTTGGCTCTGAAGGGCTCTACCCTGCCTTCTTCTGGAGGTCCTTCCCACCCACACTTCTCTAGGAGCCGATGGTCTCACTCCAGGGCTACAAACACTGCAGCCGGGACCTCACAGAGCTCCCGGTTATGGGGAAAGCCTTTCACCTGGGCAGGCCTGAAGTCTGTCCCTGCTCCCCCAGCACAACTCGCTTGTCAGCCATGGGGAAGAATTGCCAAGCCCCAAAATGGAGTGGGGTTATACCCCGCCACTCCACGGCCCCCTCTAAGACCTGCAATGCCAGACAGCAGGGTCACACCGTTGAGGCTGGCAGGCTTCAGCCGTCCTGCGATGCATTGGCAGTCGTCATTCAGGACGGGGTCAAGGCACTTACGCGTACGGATGTCTCCCACACAGGACATGCGTTCTCAGCAGAGGAGAACCTGCGAGCCAGAGCAGTTTGGGGGTTGAGGGGCTAGCTCCCCATTTCCAGTTGGCGAGCTTATATCGAATATGGTTCTGGGTGCTCACCTTGTCTTTGGGGGCCATAGCAGAAGTATTCACATCATGACCCCTGTCAGGTTATACCTGATAATACCTGCAAATCCGCTAACACGCCAATCCGCGATTTCATCCAGGAAATGGCATTGCCTCACAGAAGCACACTGCCCGTGCCCTGTGGTGGAGAATAATCCAGCCCATTGCATGGCTTGAAAACCCTCCATGGATCTCACAGCCTCGTGAAAGCTGAGGATGAGAAATCAGGGCGAGCATTTGCAAGGCTCAGGGGGAATTTAAAGCCAATTTGAGGATGTTCGGCACTGTCCAAGCAGCACTCTCGCCACCACGAGCATCTCTTCAGTTTGCAGATAGGAGATACATAAACTGTTTGGATTTTTGATGTCGTATTTAATCCAGGGACTCCTGGGTTGGAGGTTTCGGGGTGGAGGGAAGACCTGCTGCCAGGAACAACTCTTATTTCTAATCCATGTGTGACGGGCTGGCTGGCAGTGACCTAGCCCAGGGGTTTTAAAAGGGCAAAAGATGATTGGAGGACTTGGGATTCCCTTTCCTCACCAATCAGGCCCCAGAGACTTACCCTCTGTGTCCCCTGATTGGCCCCTTGGGTCACCTGGAGGGGGATAAAAGGGGCAGCACCGCTGACTCAGGGGAGACCAGTGAGGGACCATGAGGAAGGAGCTGGCAAGAGCTGGGCTAGCGGGGCAGGAGCAGTTGCCCCAGAAGAGCCTGAAGGAGCAGGACCTGCAGGCAGCAGTTGGACCCTCAGTATCACGGTGTGTGGTTGGCAGGAGAGGCTTCCTGCTGGGCTCCAGGATGCCCTACGAGAGGCTGTGGCCAGCACGAGAGGCTCCCAGCTCTAGCAAGATCTGAGCAGCGACCTGAGAGGTTTCCAGTGCTGCTTCCAGCTCCTCCAATCTGAGCCCAGGCAGCTCGACGTGAGGCCTGGGCTCCGGGAAGGTCAAGGCCCCTAGCAGCTTGGCGCAGTCCCAGCACTGGGGGCTGTGGCAGCATTTCTGCCTGTCATGTAGGAGATCTGCGTTCGAGTCCCAGCTGGGGTGACTTGGGGTGCATGAACTAACAAGAAACAAATCTTCTTGCAGGGGAAAGGGGCCATTGTGCTTTCCCCCTTTCTCCCCTTCCAGGTACCTAGGCCCTATACTTCCTTGGTATTTGGTGCCTTTTTATATTTCCCCAACCAGTATTGTTTGCTCTGGTGTTGGTGTTTTTGTATTTTGTTCACCCTGTCTTTTGTCAGTGATTGTAAGAGTGTAACCTTTGTTGAATCCTGCCCCTTGGGGCATTGTAGTGTCCACTATACTTCCTGATTCATGCCTGTTATGTTCCCAGTATTGTCCCCCCATTAAAAGGTATATGGTTAAGTCCCCAGGGGTGGTCTGGCTCTGCTCTATAGGGGGAGGAGAGTCCCTACACCTCCCACAGCGCTTGTGCACCTGCTTTGATCCCTTCAACTGGAGAGGGGGTACTTCTTGGAGTACCGCCCGGGTTACACGTGGAACTGGACAAGAAACACATGCAGACATAGACCCGGAGCAGGCTGAAAAAGGCTCCTTCATGGAGGAAGACGAAAGGACCTGGCCGAGGCCTGTAGATGTGATGAAGGCCACGTTGGTTCCTCCTGTATTATCAGGTGAAAGCGAAGTGGAAAGGAGTTTGCAGAAGGCCTCATTCACAGAGTCCAGAACTTGCCAGGGTTTTGCTTCTAGACACAGCCCAGGGACGTCCTCCCTCCCCGTGGCACCTAGAGGGGTGTTACGCTTCTCCCAGTCTGCTCCTGCACCCCGTATCATCCAGCTCTGATGGGATAGAAGAACACAATGGGCCTTTTTCGGTAGGACAGTTCTCAAAGAGCCCTGAGCAGAGCAAGATCCCCAGTTTCCAGAGACCAATAGGTGCATGGATGCCACATGGGTTGTCTAGAGCAGTAGGTGTCAACCTTGCTAGACTCAAAGCCGCCCTCCCCTTCTTGCAAAGTGCCAGCTCTGAACTTTCACTTGCTTGATCAGAAAAATCCTAGAGCAATTCTCCCATTGCAAAGAACCAAGAAAGCCCCCAGCAGGACAGGATCGTTTGGACACAGTCAATTCCTCCTGCATCTTGGGCATCACGTGTAGGCATCTGCACATCTAATAGCCCTGAAAGTGCCCAGATCCCTGCAACACCCTTGAGAGGTGTGGCAGAAATGCCACCGTCGGTGCCCCTCTCCCAAGACCTGTCTCCGCCAGCCTGAGAGACTGGTGTTGAATCCCTC
>NW_005844565.1:1312-4661 GCF_000455745.1 Alligator sinensis | reverse complement strand
TGCAGCCCCTAGCCAGTCTGGTCTTGTGAGGCAGTTTGCTTTCTGTGCAAGGAGAATTTCTTTGTCAGAATCCGGTCCCCTTCCTGCCCTGGACAGGATGCCCCTGTCCCAGCCCTGGCTGCCCCTGCCCTGCCCTGCCCTGCACTGGGGGTCCCCAGCCTTTCTGACGTTTCCAGGCAGGCACTTGAGCTCTAGCAAAACCCTATGTCCATCGTAGGCTGGGGCAGAGCCTCCATAGAGGGCCAAGGGCAGCTCCTGGGACATGGGGCCAGACCGAGTCACCGCTCTGAGGGCCTGGCCCCTGATGTGCACAGAGATCATGCTGAGGGGGAGGAGCTGGCAGGGCCAGGCGCTCTAACAGTCTCCATCCCTGCAGAGCGGGTATTTGTACAGGGTCCCCATGGCAGTGTGTCACTGTGCTCCGGCACAGTCATAGGTGCCGCTGTCTCTGGCTTCCAGTCCTGTCAGCTCCAAATACACCTCGCTCTTGGACGTGTCCCTGGAGATGGTCAGGCGGGACTTCATGGAGTCCTGGTAGCGCTTGTCATCATCCCAGTAGATGAGGCACAGCCACTCCAGGCCTTTCCCTGGGGGTTGCCGGATCCAGCTCACTCTGTTCCCACTGGCAGTGAGGGAGAATCCAGACACGGCACAAGTGAGTCTCAAGGTCCCTGAAGGCTTTTCCTGGGCCGCAGTGGCCTGGAGCAGCTGAACCTGGGAGCAGACCCCTGCAGAGAGCACAGAGACGAGCTGTCAGGGAGGTGGCAGAGGTTGGGGGCAGGCAGTCCTGGGGAGACTCTGCAGACAGGGACTTACCTGGTGCACTGGCCAAGAGCAGGAGGGACAGGAGCAAAAGGCCCATGTTTCCTGTGGGCCAGAAAGTTGGAGCAGGCCGAGATGAAACAGGTCACAGGGGCTGGGACTGGCCAGATATTGCCCAGAACGAGGGGAAGCCTCTGCTCTTAAATGAAACGTGGAGGATCATTTGCATACCTGGCCCCAGGGCCTTATGCCCAATGCAAAACCATGCAAAAACGTGCAAAGAGTTAGATCCACAGTTATCTCAGAGGGAAGGGACACTTGGCCCTGAGCTCTGACATCCCTTTAACCCTGACCTGGAGCAGTCTGGATCAGCTCTGTCCCCTGCACTGGTCCCCTCTGCGACGAGACCTATTTGTGGGGCCTATTATTCGTCAGCAAGAACCAAGGATAGTCTCTCAGGTGCTGTAACTGGTGTGAGCTCTCACAGCCCTTGTCTCCTTGCCAGTGTCCCCGGTGTTTGTATCTGCTGCTCTTTCAGAGGCCCCAAACCAGCAGCCGGGTTCTGGTTGTAACCCCAGGACAGGGGACGTCTGCCCTCTTCTGCCTCCCTCGAAAACGTATTTCCACCTGGGGGCTGGATCCTTCCTAGAGGGGTCAGACAGGAGAACAGGCTGAGCTGAGGCCCAGATGGTGTGTGTGTGTGCGCGCGTGTGCGCACGTGCATGTGCACATGTAGGTAGGGAGAGAGAGGGGCCTCCTTGTTCACTCATTCATGCAATGGCTCCTGCTGAGTGCTGCAGTTTGTAGAGGAAGGAGAAGAGGGATGAAGCCTTCTTCCCTTCCCCTCCCCTGAGCAGCCCCAGGACTCTGTGTCCTGTCAGCTCCTGCAGCGCATGACTTTCAAAGCCCCAGCCTGTCTTACATGGAAACTGCTCCTTGCCCCGCGTTGTATCACTGTGTGTGTCCAGCACAGGCAGGACTTGGTGCTGGAGGACTGCAGACAGATGGTGATCCACAGGGAGCAAGACTTGGATTTGCATAGAGGGAGTATGCCTGGGCTTCGCTTTGGGGCTAGGGCAGATGGGGAAGTGTGCTCATGTGTGTGCCCATGGGAGGTTTTCTTCTCCCTGTTTCTGCCTGGGCCCAGATGCCAACTGGCTGCTTCAGAGCAAACTGCTTGGCCCCATTACTGGTGGGTCCATGCTGAGCCCGGCATTGGACTGGAGTCCATGCTGCTGCTGCCTTCAGGGCCTGGGGGAGCTGACTTTTAGCCCCCAAAGCCTCAGTTCCTTGGCCCTTTCCCTTCTGCCCTGTCCAGCTCCCTTGCACTGCTGTCACTGAGCTCAGTGACAGCAATGGGGATATAGGGGACAGACTGGAGCATTACAGAGACCAGGCCACCTTCTTGCATGGCCACTGTGACCCTGCCTCCCCCTCGGCCCCCCCCTCCACCTCCCACTCCTGTATCTTGAACTAGGAGCTCTCTAGAACAGAGACTCTAGCTGGCACAAGCAAGACCCTGTGCCCTTCTCCGGACCCTAGAAAAAAAAAGGTGACAACCTGACGGGGTGACAGAGCAGGGCTGGAGTTGGGGCAAGCTGGAACCCAGGGGCCAGGCCAGACTAGGGAGAGGGAATAGGGCGCTTTGGGCTAGGGGCTCCAGGCTGTGTCCCTGGGGCTCAGGCTGCTCATCTGCAGGTGCAGCAGGTTCTGGGAACTGTCCCTGGAGGTGGTGAATTGCCCTTTCATAGCCAAGGAGTACTACTAGCTGTGTCCTTCACAAGTAGCTGCAGGCAGCCACCCCCTCCAGCCCCTTCCCAGGGCCTGTTGCACCTAGTCCATGTAGTTGTCACTGAAGGTGAACCCAGAGCCTTTGCAGGAGTGGTGCAGAGGGTCTCCAGGCTTCCTCATATCCCCTCCAAACTTCACCAGCTGCACCTGGAAACTGAGGTAGGATGCAAAAGTAACTAATATCAGGGCAGCATCAATGTAGTGCTGCTTCCTTGCCTCTCCCTCCTCTTTAGGAGGATGAAATACCTTGCAGAGCTGCTGCCAGGATAAGGAGGGGCAGTCAAAGTCTCTGGGGCTGTGGATTGTCTGTGCAGGGGCCTCTTGGTCCGATACACCAGTTCCAGGCAGGGCTAGATAGGGAAGATGCAGGTCAGAGAGCAGCAGCTTAGGAAGGGTTAATGAGGGCTGTAATCATCCCCCCCCCCCAGCCACTATCAGCCTTGCCTGAGTTAGCTGCCCTAAGAGACCTGGGGGCTGGATCAGGAAGCTGTTTGCTGCTCTGAACCAGCTGTAGGGGAAGGTCCCCAGCAGGGAGGGGAGAAGCAGCAAATGGGAGAGGGCCATGGGATGATGGCCACAGGGAAGACTGGCCTGGACTTGCCTCTCTGCCCTCAGTAGAAGTAGTTCTGGACCTGGGGATTCAGGGTGAAAGGCAGGGAGCCCCGGGCTGGGGGGAGTCCCAGTGCTGGCCTCAGTTTTTTTGGTGCGGCTTGATACTGTCTTTCACCGGGGGCGGTGGGGGTGGGTGGGGCAGAGGAGATATCTCCAGGACCCAGGGGGGTGGGGGGGTGATGCC
>NW_005844565.1:0-885 GCF_000455745.1 Alligator sinensis | reverse complement strand
GCACAGTAGTAGGTGCCGCTGTCTCTGGCTTCCAGGCCTCTCACCTCCAAATACACCTCACTCTTGGACGTGTCCCGGGAGATGGTCAGGCGGGACTTCATGGAGTCCTGGTAGCACTTGTCATCATCCCAGAAGATGAGGCACAGCCACTCCAGGCCTTTCCCTGGGGGCTGCCAGATCCAGCTCACTACGCTCCCACTGGCAGTGAGGGAGAATCCGGACACGGCACAAGTGAGTCTCAAGGTCCCTGAAGGCTTTTCCTGGGCTGCAGTGTCCTGGAGCAGCTGAACCTGGGAGCAGACCCCTGTGGAGAGCACAGAGACGAGCTGTCAGGGAGGTGGCAGAGGTTGGGGGCAGGCAGTCCTGGGGAGACTCTGCAGACAGGGACTTACCTGATGCACTGGCCAAGAGCAGGAGGGACAGGAGCAAAAGGCCCATGTTTCCTGTGGGCCAGAAAGTTGGAGCAGGCCGAGATGAAACAGGTCACAGGGGCTGGGACTGGCCAGATATTGCCCAGAACGAGGGGAAGCCTCTGCTCTTAAATGAAACGTGGAGGATCATTTGCATACCTGGCCCCAGGGCCTTATGCCCAATGCAAAACCATGCAAAAACGTGCAAAGAGTTAGATCCACAGTTATCTCAGAGGGAAGGGACACTTGGCCCTGAGCTCTGACATCCCTTTAACCCTGACCTGGAGTAGTCTGGATCAGCTCTGTCCCCTCACTGGTCCCCTTTGAGACGAGACCTATTTGTGGGGCCTGTCATTCGTCAGCAAGAACCAAGGATAGTCTCTCAGGTGCTGTAACTGGTGTGAGCTCTTGCAGCCCTTGTCTCCTTGCCAGTGTCCCCAGTGCTTGTATCTGCTGCTCTTTCAGAGGCCCCAAA
>NW_005844564.1:0-4674 GCF_000455745.1 Alligator sinensis | reverse complement strand
CCCACTATTGAAACTGTTCATCTTAAAACCCCCAAGGAGGGCACTTTTTCTCCTACTTTCGAAAGTTTGGGTTTTTTTTTAATTCACCTCTACCCAGATAATGCAAGTGAATAAAGGACAGGACACATTTCTAGCGGTGTGGGTGAGTGAACAGGGTATAAGACAAATGGTTAAGTGGCCTGGCTTCTGTTTCTGTCCCTGCCACAGTCTTGGTGGAGTGGCCTCAGTGAAGTCATTTCATCTCTCTGTGCCCCAGTACCTCTGTCAGTCAGAGAGGACTAGAAGCACTCGGGTCTCCTACACAGCTCTAAGATTTACCAATGGAAAGTGCAATTATTTTACCTTTGCTCTTCACAATCTGTGGATTGATTCTGGAGTTATCCTGATATAATAGCCAGCTTCCTACCCACCTAACTGTTGTGCAGTTAAGCCCACAATCCTCCAATTTGTCCGTGAGAATATCATGGGACACCAGATCAAAGGTCTTTTAGAAGTCTAGGAAGTCTAGGTATACAATGTTGACCTTATCCTCCTTATCCAGGTGGTGAGTTACCTGGTTGTAGAAGGGGATGAGATAGGTAAGACAAAACCTGCCCATGATGAAGCCATGCTGGCTGTTGTGCAGAATCCTACCTTCTGCAAGCCTATTGCGCATAGACTCCTTGATAATTTTTTCAGGGTTTTCCTTGGGATAGAAGTTAGGTTAATTGGTCTATAGTTGCCCAGGTCCTCTCTTCTCCCTTTCTTGAAGATGGGCACAATATTGGCTCTCTTCCAGTCTTTAGGGACCTCCCGTGAGTGCCACAAGTTTTAGAAGAGTTTTGCCAGAGGTCCTGTGATGACTTTGGCGAGCTCCTTCAGCACTCTTGGATGAAGTTCATCCAGTCCTGCTGACTTATAAATGTCTAACTTTTCTAACTGATCACACACCAGCTCAATGTCAACAGTAGGAAGGTGGTCATTCCCACCATGCCCATTCTGTACCCTGCCTAGCATGATATTCCCCTTAGTCCAGTGAAATACTGAAGCATAGTAGTCATTCAGGAGTTCAGTTTTCTCCTGAGTGTCAATAGCCAGCTGTCCTGAGTTGTTAAGCAATGGCCCCATGCTTCCATTTGTTTTCCTTCTGTTGCCTACATACCTAAAGAAGGACTTTTTATTGTCCTTGATTTGTGGTGCTAGTTTAAATCGAGTTGCCTTTCTAAACTGTTACCTACAAGTGTTGGCCATTGTTGTATAGTTCTCCTTGGGGACTGTCCCAAGCTTCTATTGTTTGTATGCCACTTTATTGTTGTTCAAAAGGATCATGATATCCCTATTAACACAAGAGGGTTCCCAGCCCTTCTGCTACCTTTCCTCTGAATGGGAATGGATTTCTTTTGTGCTTTAAGGATCGTGTCCTTGAGGAATGACCGCTCTTTCTGCACTCCTTTCACCTTTGGTCCTTGGTCCTACAGTGTTTACCTTACTATTGCCCTGAGTTTGTTGAAATTTGTTTTTTTGAAGACTAAAACTTTAGCCCTGCTAGCTGTTTTGCCTGTCTTGAGACAGACAGTGAACGCGGTGGTTTCATAGATGCTGTTACCCAGGTTATTCTCTATATTTAAGTTGCTTACCAGATCATTTCTTTTGGCCAGGACCAAGCCTAGGAGAGCATTACCTCTGGTTGGCCCAGGCACCTTCCAATCAGGTAGCGTTCTTCACTACAGGACAGGAAGCAATGTGACCAATCTGACTTTGCCGAGTGCTCCTCCCATTAAATCTCTGGTTCCTTTCACAGTTTATCACTCGGAGTATTAATAAAACCTGCCCTACTCTTTTTTCCTCATTCTAGTGTTTAAATAATTCTCCTTCTGGGATGCTAGGCTGATGGGTCCCTGGGCTGACACCTCAGCTGATTGCTCTGCAGAAAAAGCACAGGGATGACCATGTGCGATGGGCAACGCATTGTTCAAGGAGTGTTCCCTCTCATTCTCCAAGCAATACGAATGCCCACACAGCTTTTAAGTCTCAGAAGCAAACTGATTCAAATTGTCCTATCCCCCGCCTGTAATTCACCTTGATCAAAACTTGGCTCCCCTCCCCTTCTCCTCTCATCTCCCCCTCCTGCACTGCCCAGGTTGTAAGGCATCTTGCCAAAGGAGCCTGCTTCAGGCAGGATATGGTCACTTAGCAGCAAATTAACAGCAGCTGGCAGAGGCACCAGCCAGGGGGCAGGTGGTGGGGATGGGGGACAAGCACTGGTAGAAACAGTAATTCTGGTAAATAACTGCAGGTCAGCTGGGGGTGGCGGGGGAGGATCCCTGCACGTGGGAAAATATATTTATTTAATAGGATGTCTCTCACTTTGGACCTAGGCTGTTTGGACCTGGAGAGTCCCATGAATGGGAAGGGACCATTTGCTCTGAAGGGAAAATTAAATCACTCCAGGGTGCACCGTTTAGGTGCCCTAGCAGTTATTACTGCTTTGATGAAGCCAGGGGCAGATTATGGGGTGATGGCACTGCTGGCTGTAATCACACCTTTTCGGTAGCCACCGGTAGCAAAGCACAGGGGGGCATCCAAGCCAAGGCCATATCGGGGTTGTGGGGAGTGTGGCAGATGAATGTGCAGGCAATTGCAGCTTGCCATGGTGCAGGGCAGTGTGTGTACTTCTGGAGTCAGGGGATTACTGGTTTGCTGGCACCCCCTGCTGTAATTGAGTACCAAAGAGATCCCTGGGATGGACTCTTATATGGCTCTCCCTGCTGGAGTTTACTGGGAATTGCACACAGGGTTAATTCATTATAAAAAGGCTAACAACACGTGCAAACACTGACACAACGTTTTAAAATAGACCATTTTAAATTTAATAAACCTATTTAATTTAATGAGGAATAACTCCCATTATGTGTACAAGCACCTGATGATCCTTATATGCCTACTGAATACAAGAGGAAAATTTTTGCAAGTGTAGAGAAATCCTGCATTATTTCATAGATTCATAGATGTAGGGTCAGAAGGGACCTTGCAGATCTTCCAGTCTGACCACCTGGCTGGGCAGAAGACAAAACTGGGCTCAAATGACGCCAGCCAGGTAAATCATCAAGTCTCTTCTTAAAGACCCCCAAGGTAGGAGCCAGCACTACTTCCCTTGGAAGTTGGTTCCAGATCCTAGCCGCCCTGACTGTGAAGTAGCGCCTCCTGATATCTAGTCTAAACCTACTCTCTAACAACTTATGGCTGTTATTCCTTGTTACTCCTGGAGGCGCTCCAGGGCACAAGGTCTCTCCCATTCCCCACTGGTCCCCACTACTAAGTTTATAGGTGACCACTAGATCCCCCCTCAGCCTTCTCTTGTGGAGGCTGAACAGGTTCAGGTCCTGTAGCCTCTCCTCGTAGGGTCTGCCCTGCTGCCCCCTGACCATGTGAGTGGCCCTCCTTTGGACCCTCTCAATGTTGTTCACATCCCTCCTGAAGTGCAGTGCCCAGAACTGGATGCAGTACTCCAGCTGCAGCCTGACCAGTGTTGCATAGAGATGGAAGATCACTTCCTTGGACCTGTTAATGATGCATCTGTGGATGCATGCCAAGGTGCAGTTAGCCTTCCTGACCGTGTCCTCACATTGGTGGCCCATGTTCACCTTGGAATCGATAATGACTCCAAGATCTCTTTGTGCCACTGTGTTTGGAGAAGAGAGTTCCCCAGCCTGTAGGTATACTGCTGGTTCTAACTGTCCAAGTGCAGCACCCTTCACTTGTCAGTATTGAATCCCATCCTATATTCATTTGCCCACCATTGTAACCTGTTTCCTTAAACTGTTTCAGACAAGCTGTCAAACTACTCAACTTTCTTGTGTCAAGATCAGCCACACCTGACATGTGTCTCAGGGTTAAAGGAGCCCCAAGCTTTGAAAGGACAGGCTATGCAATAAGTTTTCCAGAACCCTCCAATGTACTTAGCAAACAGAACAGAAATAAAGGTTAACAAGAAAGCTTCTTTAGAAGAGGTTATGTTATCATGGTGATAGTTTGATTGTCTGAGACATTTGTTGGACATCTGGCTGATGTCTTCACAAGGAGAAACAGTGCCCCAAATAAATTTGTAGGCTAACGATGAAAGACTGGACAAAGCTTTTTATACAAAGATCCCACAGATGTAAAAGCCTATTCTCCCACCCTAAGTATCTGTGAAGTAGTAAGTTAACACCATGTCACCCATCGACTTGCTCCAGGGCAATACTCGCCAGACTATGTGGGAAAGCATCTGCCACAAGTGCCTATGCAAAGACCACAGAGACTTGAACTGGATGGTAGCCTACTGAGCCCTTTCAGTAAGGGCTCAGAGACAGAGAGGGCCAGCCGGGCAGACCCAGTTGCTCAATGGAAACTTGCCAAAGAGCCACTGAGACAGTCAGCCACCTCCTATGGTTCAACATCTATGCAAAGATTTGAAAAAAGGTCAAGCAGCTCTTTTAGCGGTTACAGGGGACAGACAGCTGTCCAGAGAGGTGACACTAAACCAAACGCCAGGTGAGCCCGTTGGCTTGTTTTGATCAGTTTGTGTCCTGCATCAGCAGAGCTCTGTGGAAATCCAGGAACCTCCTGATGTACAGGCACATGAACCTAGTGGTGGTCGCCTGTGTTAAAATGACCCTAAGTGAACAGCTGAGTGGGGATAATACATTAGAAGAC
>NW_005844563.1:2373-4677 GCF_000455745.1 Alligator sinensis | reverse complement strand
ATGTAGCTACAGAAACATTAAGACAGTTTTGGGCTGCAACAACCGGAGTACTAGATGTAAAACAGGGGTGTACGTTGTAGCCGTGTGGGTCTAAGGACACTGAGAACTAAGCATCTTTAGCTTGCAGAAAAGGCAGTTAAGGGGGAGATCATAGCAGTCTTCTAATATCTGAAAAACTGCCATAAAGAAGAGGGTGAATAACTGTTCTCCCTTCCTAAATAGGGAAGGATGGAGGGGGTTGGAGGGGGTTGGGCCATATGAGCCTTAGGGGTTTGGTGGATCACGGACTCAACATGACTCAGGAATTTGACATAGCTACAAAAACGTGAATGCAGTTTTGGACACCAAAAACAGACGTATAGATGTAAAACAAGAGAGGTGATAGGACCCCTGTACATGATGCTAGTTAGGCTACTGTGTGATTATGGGCTCCACATTTTAAGAAGGAATATGGAGCAGTCCAAAATGAAAAATGGTTGAAAGGCAAGTTATGCAAGGGGAAACTGAGAGAACTAAGCATCTTTAGCTTGCAGAAAAGGCAGTTAAGAGGGAGATCATAGCAGTCTTCAAATATCTGAAAAACTGCCATAAAGAAGAGGGTGAATAACTGTTCTCCCTTCCTAAATAGGGAGGCATGGAGGGGGTTGGGCCATATAACCCTTAGGGGTATTTCCAATGCTATGATTCTATGATGATGCTCAACATTATTGCGTCTGCTCTAGACTCACAGGTCCAAAGGTCTGCACTAAGCTAAGTATGGCATGAGTAAGGACTGACGCTTCAATATGCCCCCTAACAGTTGTTTAACCTACATTTAACCTTTAGTTTCATTTAAAAACAAGTTAGGTAAAAATAGGATAATAAGCTTCATGCGTGCACAGAGTAGGTTTCTGAAAAAAAAAAATTGGAAGGACGTTAGGAAAGTAAAGACTATATCATTACAAAATCAGCCACAATTATGCTATTTCAAGTCACTGATGTCAATGCCACTGATAGTGATGTGAACAGATAATTAATAAAATGTGAGTCCCAGCTCAGGTAGGAGAAGGGTATATATGGAAATACTTACACTGGAACAATTCCTAGTTCATGGTGCCAGATTCTACTTCACTTTATGAGAAGGAACTGCGTATATGCAGCCACACACGTACAGTTTTTGGCATTTGCACAGTTTGGGCTTTCATTTCACTCTGTGATGAAACAGAATTGACTTCCATTAGTACCTAGTGTAGTACCTTCCTAGTCTTTAGCCCTTGCATGCCTTCACACCCTGCCTGTCTCAAAGCCGACCTGCTGTACCTTGGATTTAATACTCTTTGGTTAAATGGAAGAACCACACCTATCGGAATAGCTGTTGCTCTGACTAGCAATAAATGCTAGGGCAAACGCTGGATAGAATAATCAGAGAGTCTCTGGAGGAGTTGAGATGAGGACCTCTAGACAGTGCCAGTCTCTCTAAGATGTTGGATGAGAAAGCTCAGACACAGTGGCTGGGAGAATTTATTCAATTCATAGTCTCAGCTGAGGCTGGGGCGTGTGCGCGCGCGTGTGTGCATGTGTGCATGTGCATTTTGGGGTGGGAGGGTGAGGGTTATCAGCTGAGAAGAGTTCAGATGTGTGGGATGTTTTGTGGGTCCTGTCATTCCTTGTCTAGGGGCTTGTTTAGGAGAAGAGCAATCGCAGTTCTTTGAACGGACGTGAGCAGGGGCAGCTGTTTTGCCACTGTTCACATGGGCTGGGCATGAACAGGTAAGCCAGGTATGAAAAGAGTTCCTCCAGCCTTCATCCCTGAGCCCGTCAGCCTCATTGCACATCAAGTTATCTGTATCATTCACACAGAAATAGAGCACAAATGGAGACCTCAGGTGTTAAAGCCATGGACTGTTCTGGTCTCTCAAGACAACTGGTGGGATCATGATCCATCCCTAGTTCCCTATGCCTGCATATGGGCATCTTTACACATGCTCTGGGGCAGGGGGAAGAGGGTGGCATTTGAATTAGAGCAGGTCTTGGAAGCCAGTTTAATGAAAAAGTCTGCAATATCTCATGCACCGAACATCCCACACTTCAAAACTGTGGCCATTTTGAAAGGCACGTTTATTGGGTAGATGCAATATTTTTATTAGACCAACAAAATCAATGGAAAAATGTTCTTTGCAAGTTTTCGGGCACTGTCTCCACCGCACTCCCCTGCAGGTGTCCCACCTGGACTGGGAGCAGATCCTGCAAGAAAGGACCTGTGCACCACTACTGCTGTTCCCTCCTGAACCTGGCACCCTGTGGAGCCAGAGCCTGCACCTGGAT
>NW_005844563.1:0-1998 GCF_000455745.1 Alligator sinensis | reverse complement strand
TTATCGCCAGCTGTGTGAGGTACAAGTCAGAGCAAGCGAGCTTGATTAGCTGAGGGATTTCACAGAAGAACCGGTTGATGATATTAGCTTGGAGGAAAGATACACTAAAGATGTTACCAGTGTGCAGGGCACAAAATAGAAAACCACAAATCCATGCACTGGTTTCCATTTAGATGCAAGCTTTCCAGTCCATGATTGTCTCATAGTGCAGTGTTGTGCAGATGACAGTGCACCGATCCTATGCCAAGATGGCGAGGAAAGGGAAGTCAGGTGCGAGGAAGAAGAAGAAGAAAAGGACTTGGACGACACATCCAGCACAGAGCAAGGACCTGGTGTTCAGCAGAGAATAGGCTAAGGATTTCTAGGTGGTGACAGAGATCGTTGCAAGGTCCGGGATAGAAAGATTCATCAGGAAGAAGTGCATGGGGCTGTGGAGACGGTGGTCAAGAATGATACCTGTGATATCAAGGAGATTCCCAATCAGAGATGCCATCAGAAAGTGCTGGTTCCACATTGGGAAGACAAAACCACTTTTCTCTTGAGGGTTGCAAGGAGGGCTCATGGGATGTCTGTGTAACTCTATGTAATGGACACATCAATATGATAAGGCGGGAGATCACCAACATTTTCCACTTTTAGGCCAGACTGACCCAGCTCAGGGGAAAACTAGGCTGATACCAAAACCAGGTGACTACTACCACTTTTCCCCATTGCTGCTTCTTTTTGCTGCCCAGCTGCAGTACGGCACCGTGCAGGGTCAAAGAAGGCCCCTCTTAGCAAAAGCAGCCAAAGACCTTCCTCCACAGGGGGGATACAATGGGGTCATGGGCTCTAGGTTGCCAACTGCTGTGATGAAGCCCAGACAAAACTGATAAGGTCAAAATGAAATATTTTGGGACTGTTTGGTTCATTTAAAAAATAAATAAATAAATAAATAAAAATCCCAATTTGGGGACTGGGAAATGTTGATATTTTTAAATTTCTCTCATGATGGGATCAGTGTTTTTGGCCATGGGAACATCAATGAAGAGAGCGAATTCCAAACACCATAAAACTTCTAGCTGCTGGACTCCAACCAACCCCTGTCCCAAGTGGGTGCTGCCAGTACAGGAAGTTGGCATGGAGGCTGAAGTACAGACACATACGGTCACATCAGGCTCTGGCATCTGGGAGGTTCAGATCAAGAAAAATCAGGTCCAGGAACGGTCTCTGATCCCCTAATGCTCCTTTTGTAGCCTTCCTGCCTTGCATGGGCCGTACACGGCTTATTACTGGGCTGGGATGCGCGCTACATGCGGCACGTGTGCCAGATCAGGCCTGCGTACTGGACTGAGGGTTTGTCTGGATTGGGCTCGTTGACCCACCGTGCATGCAGGATGCAGTGTGCATAGTCAGTGTGCACATCTCCATGTCCGCCCCACTGGGCAGTTGTTACTGTGCAGCCATTTAGTACTAGCTTTAGCAAGTGCTAAATGAATGCACAGTACCTGCCAGGACTGCAGAGTCCTGACAGCGTGTGGATCGTTTCCAACCCTACTGCGCACTACCAATAAATGAATGCACAGTAGCTCATTGCTACCTCTTATTAGGTAGCAGTGGTGGTGACACGGCTAGTGCCCGCCAACACTACGTTCTCACAGAGATAACTACATCATCGTAACTCATCACTACGGTGATGCAGCATCTTATATAGATGCGCCCAGGCTGGTGCAAATACTACGTGCAGTATGAACCCCAGACTGGCACTACATCCTGTCCGTAGCATGCCTTCCAGGCTGGCCCCAAGCATCTTATGCTGTGCATGATGCTGGGGCCGGTTTGTGTTGCATGCGGCGTGCAGGGATAGAGCTGTACAAATGCTGCAAGCTTCACATGTAGATGATCCAGAAAGCAAGCTGCATGCAGTGCCTCCACTAGGCCACCCCATGGGCTTGATCTGGCAGAGGGGGGCCATCTGTGGATGAGATGCCTGGGTTTAAGGGGAGCTGGGACCCTGTG
>NW_005844562.1:4380-4689 GCF_000455745.1 Alligator sinensis | reverse complement strand
GGCCTAGCAATGCAGCTGACCACAAGGCAAAGGATAGCTAAGCTTTTGCTTGTGTCATATAATCATTTTAACTGTATTAAGCATTTTCTGAGTTAAAAGTGAATCTGTGTCTGTGTGCTGAAAAATCAGCTACAGCAAGAAGTAAGATAAGACAGGGAAACCATTGTTCTGGGTGCACTGGTTGTGTCCTTGAGAAGTATCTACTACTGTGTAAGGTTTTGCTAACATATTATAATGTTACTGTTACTTAACTTTTAGCTTTAAAAAGTGCTAATTCAGCTTAATAGAAATATGCTGTTACAAAGATTT
>NW_005844562.1:0-955 GCF_000455745.1 Alligator sinensis | reverse complement strand
ATTTTTCTTAAATCTTGTACAAAACGATAAACAGGTTTTCCATGCTCATCTGTTTTCCCTGGCTTTTTCACGGGTAGGATAGGAGTGTTACAGGGAGAGCGAGTTGGGATTAAAACACCCTGTTGCAAAAGAGCATCAATGACCGGGGAGATACCTTCTTCAGCTTCGCGGAAAAGGGGATACTGATCTATTGCAGGAAAAGGTTTGTGTGCATTATATGTTAACTGAACTGGCTCAATGTTCAAGAGTTTCCCCGTTTCATTGAGGTGGGAAGCCCACAAGGACTCTGGAACGTCCAAAAGAGATGGAGAGTTGGAGGAGTCTCCATCTATTTGGTTATTCTCAGGGTCTGTAGAGAACAAGAGCATTAAATTTTGGATCTGATCAGAAGGCAGATCTAAATATATACCTTCAGGGGAACAGTAGATTGTGGCACCTAATTTACACAGCAAATCTCTTCCTAACAAGTTTACCGGAGCAGTAGGACTTAACAAAAAGGCATGTTCAGCAGACAGAGGTCCTATTTTAACTAGAGCAGGGTTAGCGTATACATGTGGAATGACCTGACCCCCTACTCCAATTGCATTAACTATTTTAGTTGTAGGCACAAGTTCCTTAGCTTCCTCACACTTTATAGTGGACATAGAGGCTCCCGTATCTACTAAGAAATCATGAGGTTGTTCATTGACCACTATGGTTACACTAGCGTCTTCAGAGGCTTTTACAAGAGAATTTAGTAAGGCCCAGTCAGGAGATACAGAAGCCTCTGAAAACCGTCATTGGGGTGGGGTTTGGAGAGTGGAAAGCTAGACAGCGGACTGGTTGAGGCCGGTTTGGGCAGTTTGTTTTCCAATGCCCTCTTTGTTTGCAATAATTGCAGACATCATCTGGATGCGGTCCACGTTGGGAATGCAGCTGAAAAGAAGGTGCACTTGGTCTGAAGCTAAAATTTGGG
>NW_005844561.1:4123-4701 GCF_000455745.1 Alligator sinensis | reverse complement strand
CTGTCTGTGCCCACCTCTGGCCAAGGACTCGCGTCCATGGTGTGAGTGAGTGAGTCACACTCAGATCTCCAGCTTCCCTGGCTCTCTCGTCCCCTCCAACAGGCAGCAAATCTGCTACAATCAACACACACACTTTCTTATAACCACTAATCTGCTTTCCCAGAGTGGAGGTCACAGCTGGGGGCAGCCTGTGGACAACCCAGCACAAGAGCTGGCCCTGGCT
Organism: Alligator sinensis; assembly: GCF_000455745.1. Taxonomy (NCBI): domain Eukaryota; kingdom Metazoa; phylum Chordata; order Crocodylia; family Alligatoridae; genus Alligator; species Alligator sinensis. The sequence goes on along the minus strand of NW_005844561.1, from coordinate 4,478 downwards.
GCATGGTTTTCCTCCGGGTGCTTTAACACTGGAACAAAGCCATGTCATGTTCCCCTTCCCTTTTATTCAATAGTCCTCAACTCTACTTCCATTACATTTGCCTCCTTTTCTTTCTCTTGCATGCATTTCTTGCAATGGGATTCATGAGATAAAACAAAAGATGACAGCACAGAAGGAGTAAACTTACCCATGAGAAGTGACCCTGCTAAATCAATGCAGTTGGTCTCAGACCCGGTACAATACACAATCTCGTTGCCACAGTCATAAGATCCCATGCTGTAGCATGCAGGACACTGCAAGCCATTGGGAGTGGTGTTCAGTGGTGGCACTGGGAACAAGCAGATCACAGTCGGGA
>NW_005844561.1:0-1131 GCF_000455745.1 Alligator sinensis | reverse complement strand
CATTAACCCCTGTGGCTCCCTGGTGCTGCTCACCACGCTTCACTGCCGCCTGCCCCTCCGCTGGAGGCGGGTTCAAATCCAGCCCACAAGGCACTGTCACTGGGGTGAACATCTAACCTCCGTGCTGTACAGCTGGCAGGTGGGACGTGCCTCCAGGGTCACCTCATGCAGCCCCTGCACGGACACACACGTCACTGTCCCCAACCCTTTCCCAATAGACGCCCCTCCAGCCTCTGCTTGACAACCCCCAGTGAAGATCCCACCATCGCCTTCCTGCAGGCAGCGTGTGCCAGGGTCTTCCTATATCTGCAGCTGGGAAGCTGGGCATGAAACCATCTTCACTGCAGTGAGGAGATCCAGAAAGCAAATTCCTTCTGGCTGCTGAGATCTCCCCACACCGCCGCGGGTTGGTGCCTGGGATCGTGCCTGTGCCCTGATCTGAGGAGCAGCCGGGGTAGAAAGGCAAAGGGAGGCACGGCCCTGACTGCTGCAGGGAGTGGGAACAGGCGCCGCCACTGCTGGGCTCAGCGCGGCACAAAAGGGTCAGGGCCTCTCGCCAGCTGCTCTGGGTGCGAGGGCCCGGGATGGGAGGACTCCCTGCTTCTCCTCGCAGCAGCCCAGCGCTTCACTAGCTCCATCCTGGGCAGGGGACCAGAGTCACCCCTTGCAGATATAACCTTTCAGTGGGAAACTCCAGCTGCCTTCTCCTCCCACCCACCTTCCTGGTCGCATCCCTGTCTCGGCACCCGCACTCCCCTCCCGGCGAACTTTTGGAGCCGTCCCAGGGCTAGTCCTCTCCCCTGTCATGCAGCCTCGGTGCCAGGAGACTCACCTTGGTCTAGGAAAGCCAAGAGGATGAAGAGGATGACGGGTGCTTTCATGGTGCGGAGGAGAGAGCCGGAGGCACTGGACACAGGTCTCTTGACTTCTTGGTGGATGCAGAACAACTCTGCCCTGCACGGCTGCTCTCAGAGGACACCGCAAGTGCTGTTTTGAGAAAGTGAGAAAAAAATGAGCTTGTGTTATGCCAACTGGCACTGGGCGGGCACCGTTCCCCTGAGATCCCTGGGGCTTTGTTTCACAAGTTTCCTGACAAGATACAGCCGGTCGTGAGCTCTTCCTCCCGTGCAA
>NW_005844560.1:0-4703 GCF_000455745.1 Alligator sinensis | reverse complement strand
TTTCAGAACTTTATTTTCCATTTAATAAAATTTTGAGTTGTCATAAAAAGTATGCATATCGGTATTCATGTGAAAAAAGGGATATTTCTGTCCTGAAATTTTTACCTATTCTACCGTAATGTAACTGAGTGGGGAACCAGGACAGCAGCCCAAGGGATTGCCGTTGGAAAGTAGCCATAACCACAGGTCGGCAGCATGGCAGGCAGAGCTGCCCTGTGCATCACAACCTGCCCTGGCCTTGGAGCTGCCCCGCTAGCATGTCTCCATCTTTATTAGTAACCAAGATTGTCAAGTGCAAAAAGTCATCTAGTTGGCTGGCCACTGAAGATTTTCAGACTATACTACTAAAGAAAAGGTCAAATATCTTTGAAATTCATGACTTACAAAATATAGAGACCATGCAGGGATGCTGACAGCCCATGCTTATATATTTCTGAGACTTGAAGCCAGTTTGAACACACAGCCTTGTGCACATCCTGCCAGCCATTTGATTGCAATCTTCCCAGGTGACTTAGAGCCCACACACAACCAGCATCTTAAGCTCTACGTCCCTAGGATAATGGAAATACTATGGGATGACCTTTTTGACTTCTAATTTCATGCTCAACTGCCCATGGGTAAGATTCAGGAACCGGCATTCATGAAATGATAGGATCTGGGGTTGTAATGATTCCCTTTTCCCAGGTCACATGGACTTGCAATGGATCTGCACCTGATGTGAACGGACATGGCCCCTTGGACTAGAAAGGAGCTGGAGCGGTTTATGCCAGTGTGACAGTGCACTGACACCTTCTCCACTTTCACAGACGTAGGAAATGTATGAGCACAAGTGAGTGGCAGTGACAAGGTGTCGGCAAAAGCTCTGATAAAATACTTTTCCTGCCCACTTTTTCAATGGAATGCCACAATTATCCAAAAAAATGTTTTAAAATGTATCATTAAAAATACTTTCATTTTGGGAACCCTGATTTCTATCAGAAATCTCCTTTCCCACTGAAAATCAGGTGGACCTCTAAAACAATCAAGTCAAGGAGAATTGTGGCCAGGAAAATGGTGTTTTTTCTCCTTCTTCCTCTTCTCCTGACAGTCGTTCCCTTTCCCTCCACAGGCATCCCAAAAGGCACTGTGGATGAGGACGTCCAATTGCACCGCGGTGACTGAGTTCCTGCTCCTGGGGTTCTCCGATGCCCTGGGATTGCACATCTTGCACTTGGCCACTTTTCTAACAATATACCTGGCAGCCCTGATTGGCAATCTCCTTGTGATCACGCTCATAGCCGTTGACAGTTACCTCCACACCCCAATGTACTTCTTCCTCCTCAACCTGTCCATCCTCGACATCGGATCCATCTCTGTAATTGTCCCCAAATCCATGGCCAATGCCATACTGAACACCAGGCTGATTTCCTATTCTGGATGTGTCACCCAAGTTTTTTTTTTCCTCTTCTTCCTTACAGCAGACTTCGCCATCCTCACCATCATGGCTTACGACCGATACATCGCCATCTGCAAACCACTGCACTATGCAACAGTAATGAACAAGAAAGCTTGTCTGCAAATGGCAACCATGGCCTGGAGCGCTGCTCTTCTGAACTCTGCCCTGCACACGGGGAACACCTTTAGGCTGCCCTTCTGCCACTCCAACATCATCAACCAGTTCTTCTGTGAAATCCCCCAGCTCCTTAGGATTTCTTTCTCAGAGGTGTTTACTAGTGAAATTCAGATTATTATCTTTGGTGCATGTTTAGGTCTTGTTTGCGTTGCATTTCTGTTTGTGTCTTATATTCAGATATTCACTACTGTACCGAGAATCCCCTCTGAGCAGGGCCGGCATAAAGCAGTTTCCACCTGCCTTCCCCACCTCATTCTTGTTGCCTTGCTGGCTAGCACTGTTCTGATTGCCCATATGAAGCCCACATCTGGGTCCCCATCAGCTCTGGACCTCATGCTGTCTGTTCTCTATTCCATGATCCCACCAATGATGAATCCGGTCATCTACAGCATGAGAAACAAGGACATCAAAGCAGCTCTGTGGAAACTGCTGAGATGGAAGTGGTTTATTGTGACAAAGATGTCAGTTATTCTCCAGTGACTGTGGTTCCACTGAACATTTTTATAGAAACTGAGCTGTTTTAATACTAATAAACTCCACTGGTGTCAGAAGTGGAGTTTTTATAGAAACAATCAGCCGTGTTTTTCATACAGATCTAGTTAACTCATGTCATTTGTGTTTCATTAGGTTTACACCATTTTAAATAACCTCTCTATCTAATTTTCACCCCATGTCTCACTGAACAAGGTAGTCTCTAAGATACCACTCTGTTCTCGGTAATCTTTTGTATCTGTTAAATTTTATCTTTGATGCTGATATTGTCATTTGTTAGTGCACTGTTGCAACCGTTTTTATGTACCTTAAATATTTATTAGATGCCTTGGTGGAGAATATCACTGGATCGTTGTCTTGTCTGGGTTAAAAAGTTTTCTTGAGGTCTGCTTATTTGAGATCTGGAAGGAGGGAATGAGAAGGTTTAAAAGGGAGTGATAATGGTTTTTAGATAGTAGGTGTCAGTCATTACTCAGGTGCTGGTTGTTTCAGTTATGCTTTCCTTGTATGGGTTTTGCAAGAGTGATAATGGTTTTCTTCCCCACAACACTGAAGGGATGGAAATGATTTCCTGTAAGTGTGTACACACTAGAGCTCCTGTGCACGTCATGACTGTAGTGATGTTGCATTTTGGCTGTCCTTGTATTCCACTATAGAGAACCTGTAGATAGGTAAACCTGGGGATTTAGGCAGCTGATTTAAGTATATCAAGCTCAAATGATGTTCACACTGCTAGTCCCTAAATCCTTTCAGGACCAGTAGCATCTACTTTCATCTTCCCAACAAGCAGCCTATGCCAAGAACCTCAGTAATGCAAATAGTGTGGCCTGGTTTAGAATGGAAGTTTAAGGAAACACAGTAGAGACCCCAGTCTGTTACTGTATATCTGTATTGAAATTGGGAGTTGTATTCCTAGGGAGATCCGGCAAGGTATGAAATGTGTTTTTCTATCAAATCAATAAGAATAATCAACATTTCCCAGAATGCCCCAGAGGACTGCATCCTCCAAAAGAAAAAAAATAATAGCTGAAATTTAGGTAACTGTCCAGAGTTGACACCGAAAAGGGAATTTTGAAAGGTATGAATCGGTTAGTCTGACTCATACTGACTCCTACTGTTGGACAATTTGAAGCTAGTTCAGGCAACGTGGTTTTCATACAAGAAACAGAAGCAAGGAGAAATCTGCGTTGAGCTGAAAGGCCGAGAGGTGGCACAATCTCCATTCTTGGAGGTTCTTAAGACTGGGCTAGACAAAGCCATGGTTGGTATGATCCTACTGGAGAAGATTTTGCTTTTAGTTTTGCTTTTAGTTGGGGTTGGACTAGATGACCTCCCGAGGTTCCTTCCTCCCCTAATTTTCTATGCTTCTATTACTGTATGAGAGGAGTGGTGTTGTTAAAATCTGAGGGATCTTTTCTCTGTAGCTAACGCTGCTCTAAATCAATGACTAGTCTTCGGGCCATAGAAAATTAGGGTTGGAACAGACCTCAGGGGATCACCTTGTCCAACACACTCCTCAAAGCAGGGCTGCTCTAAATTTGATCACGTCACTCAAGGCTTTGTCTATCTGGGTGTTCAAAACCTCCAAGGCTGGAGCTTCCACCACCTCTCTGGGTAGCCTGTTCCAGTGCTTTACCACCCTCCTGATCAGATTTCTTTTTCCTAATATCTAAACTGAACTTGAGACCATTGCTCCTTGTTCAATCATCTGCTACCATGGAGAACAATGGCGCTCCATCCTCTTTGTAACCACCCCTGAGGGAGTTGCAGGCTGCTATTAAACACCATCTTGGTCTTCTCTTCTCCTAACTAAATCAGCCCAGTTCCTTCAGCCTCTCCTCATAACTCATGTAACCTGGCCCCTTAACCATTTTTCCTGCCCTCCAGTAGACTCTCTGCAGTCTGTCTACATCACTTCAGTAGTGGGAGGCGCAAAGCTGGACACAGTCCTCAGATGTGCTCTCACCAGTGCCAAACATGGGGGCAGAATCACTTCCTTTGATCTTGTGGTTATGCTCCTGCTAATGCAGCACAATTACCATTGGCCTTCTTTGCAACAAGGGCACAGTGTTGGCTCATATTCACCTTCTGATTCACTTTAACCCCCAGGTCCTGCTACTTAGGCAGTCAGTCCCCAGGCTGTACCAGTGCATGGGATTGTTCCATGCTACATGCAGGATTTTGCACTTGTTGTTACTGAAGCTCATGAGATTGCATTTGGTCCAATCCTCCAATTTGTTGCGGTCCCTCTGAATCATAGCCCTGCCCTCAAGCATATCTACTACTTCCCCCAGCTTGGTGTCATCAGCAGACTTGCTGAGGGTGCGCTGTATGCCATCTTTCCAGTTGTCGACAACGATATTGAAAATAAGCTGGTTACGGACCCAACCCCTGTAGCCGCTCCACTTGATACTGGCTGCCAGATAGACATGGTAGAAGGGGTGGGGGGTGGGGGGAACCTGGTTCTTACCTATCTAACCATAGGTTGAAATTCCTTCCTGATCCCAAGTATGGGGTTTTGTCTGACCTTTAGTGGTGGGTCAAGACTCGAGCTCATGATCTTGGGGTTTTAGTCTGACAGGAGCTTTGGCATATCAGT
>NW_005844559.1:0-4711 GCF_000455745.1 Alligator sinensis | reverse complement strand
CTGCACTGCACCGCACCCTCGGTCAACTCTGCGAAGCCTAGTCAGGCTTTGCTGCCCTGCAGCCTTTATAAAGTACAGCTGATCCAGTTACAGCTAATCAAGGTCAGCTGACCCTCTCTGACTGGTTATGGAGCTCTTTTTAAGGAACCCCTCCAGCACCTGAGTTTTCCTACATATCACACTAGTCTTTAGTTTTTGAGCAGCTTCTATTCTAGCAACATCTATGGCTGTCCTTAATACAAAAAAAATATATATAAAATCTATGGCTGTCCTGATTCTGCCTTTGACTTGTTCCTATATTTCAGCTTTGAATTCTGCCTGCAGAGCTGTTTCCTGACTCCTGATCCTGGTTTGGCTCTTGAAGTTCACCTGTGAATTACTTTTCTGACATGATGACTAGACTTCTAATTCCTGAATCCTTTCTCTGGCTTGGCATTTGGCTCCTGACTTGTAGGTCCTCATTCTTACCCCTCCAATCCCTGGGTCCACCCTATTTACCTGCTAGGCTAGTGGACCATGACAATTCAAAGGTTGGTGATATGCCTTCAGCTATGGGTCTCTTTTGCCATTATTATTTAACTAGTTTTAAGCACACACAGAAACAACACAACTTGGAAAAGTCCTCAGGCTGGGAATTGACACCTGCAGGGTGTTTAGGGTATTTAACTGGCTTTCAAGGAGAGTGGAGGAGCAAACTTTTGTTTAGAGATTCTGATGAAGAGTTAGAACAAGAGCTCTGAGCAGGAGAGAGGTATTCTGGTATCCATGCTGAGTTCATGGGGAGCAGTATAGTCCATGTCCTAGAAATGAGGGAATTTTCTATCAGGACTCCTGGCTTCCCCTGTGACCTATGGTAGAGGGCTGGTTTCTAAGGGTTGGGGCACGTTCAAGATTGTAAGTCAAGGATGTCTGTTCAGTTCCCAATTAAAAAAAAATAAATAAATAAAAAAATTGACTTGTACCCAGTTGTTAAATCAGAAGTGATGAGAACTGCAAGTCAGGACTCCTTGTCTTAGGTATAAATAGAGGAGTGCCCTACACAGCAGGCCTCCTAAACTTCATGCAGATATTAGAAGTGAATATGCTGTTATAGGGGAAAGTTGAGATTTTTCTGAGCTAGCTATGAGCATCATAAGTCTGTGTACCATGACAGATAATGAGTGCTTCCTGTCTACAACCCTTAAACAGGTTGGCAAAGTTTTAGCCTAAGCAGGAAATAAGGAGTCTGGCTAACTGCTGTAGGCCTCACTGGACTCTGGATTAATAAAAATATTACCCAGTGTATATACAAATTGTACAAAGGTTCTGCTACAGCACTGACCAAAACAAGCCACACTGGGGCATGTCTACACATTCATTAATGCTTGATGATTACTGAGCATTTAATTTAGTGCTTGTATAATCAAGTACTAAATAAATGTTCAAAAACCAGAGTTACTGCACACTAGTGCTGGTGAACCCCTTTTTAGTGACACTAGTGCATAGTAGCCTAATAATACTGTGCAGTAGTGTATTAGTACTGTCCATGCTGTGATGTACTACTGAACAATATTAGGCTATTTCACAGTTAGAGTCTCATGTAACTGCACCCACTGAGACCAGAATTGGGCAGACCTTATATAGCTTACAAAGAGGTGCTGAGAAAGTGATGTTGTTAGCCCATATAGGTGCCTCACATGACCAGTGGATAGAGAAAATGATTAGACCAGCCAGAACACCAAACACGAATTGGAGTGACCTAGTAAAAAGGTTCCTTAATTTGGTGGGAAAGTTACACTGTCTGGTGAGAACTGGGATGTGGATGGTGTCACCAAAAAGTATTAGTGATTGTTGAGAACTAGGATGTGCATGCTGTAAACATGAAGTAGTTTTGAGTGGTGGATTAAACTCTATGATGCATAGTACTGGCCTGGGGCAAGGTGGGGAGGGAGAACAAGTATGTTGTGCACATATCTTGCCTGCAAGGAATCCAGTTATCACTGCATAATGGCTGGCTATGGATGTTAGTGACTATGCTTATAAAATGCTATGCCTATATGCAATAAAATCAGCCAAGCTTTTGTCACTAAGAATTGAGCCTCTCTCTAATAATGAGGTTGTCAATGGACAGAGGCTGCATGCAGCAGCAGTCAGCACCACAGATGGCATCCTGGCACACTGGGCATACAGACCACCCAAATGAGGAAGCCTGATGTGACTGGTAACACCTAACCCCTACAGGCAGATGACCACCCTGACAACACTGACAGTCTGATTATGACTGTCAGTGACAGTATACCAGAAAGCAGTGGTCATTCTGAAAAATGCATTTTATTTGGCAGCAAAAGATCTCAGTGAAGTGGTTCCATGCTGATATTTTGGTCACAGCAAAAGGCTTCTTGTGTTTAGCTAAACCTTTCTAGTGGCAAGGGTGATTACAGCACTTTTTGAGGAAGGAGATCCATAGCCTATCTATATAAGGGGGCCCAAGGAGCCAGATCTCCTACACTTAGAGAGACAGTCTAAACACTAACATTTCCTGGATTAAATGGTGAGAGGCCCCTCCTCTTTCTTTTTTCATTCACCACCTGGCCCCTTCATTTCCCTTTTGATCCCTAAGATCTGCTGAGAGCAACTTACTGCAGGTACCATCAATGTGCCAGTTTAGTCTGGCGATAATGCATGGAAGGTCATTCTTAGTCATTCATCATCTATGGAATTTTCTCAGTCTTGTTGCCCATCAAAGCCTGAGCTTCTTGGACTCTGAGACCAGGACTTCTGGTCCCTGTATTAACTGACTGTTTGAGCCTCTGTCCCACACCAACCCACTCCCCCCAGTGAACTACATTCTGGATCTGTCTGGAGAGGGACTTTCTTCTTTAAGGGATGTGCACTCTTCTTTAAGACTGCACTTGATGTCACATTCAGTGAAGCAGGTAGCCCTTCTTAAATGGCAAGGTGCCATTTATCAGCTAACTGCAGTATAACAGGCAGATTGTCAAAGCCAAATATCAGGCAGATTGTCAAAAACCCAGGTTATTTCATTTTCTTCTATTTTTCTCCCCCATTTCCCCATGCCCCCCATGACTTATGTCCATGGAAGTTTGTTTTTTTTTCCCCAAGTCAGTCTTTTGTACTGAGGCTTCTTTGATGTCTCTATTGGGTGCCAATGATGGAAAGAAGTTTCCAAATGGGGAACGTGGAACAGGGGACACAATGTTAGGAGTCTACTACAGACCCCCAACCAGGAACAAGAGCTTGACCCAGAATTTGCCAGGGAACTGGCTGAGCCCACACACTTGCAGTGCGTGGTTGTCATGGGAGACTTAAACTACACAGACATCTCGTGAGAACAGCACTCAGCCAAATCCGAACAGTAGCAAAGATTCCTTATGTGCATGGATGAGTGCTACCTGACCCAAGAAGTGTATGGACCAACAAGAGGTAAAGCACCGCTGGACCTGGTACTGGCTAAAGTGGATAATCTAATCAGCAATCTAAAGATCAAAGGAAAGCTGGGAGACAGAGACCACAAGCTGATCACTTTTACTATCCATTGCAAAGCTGGCAAGTCAGTCAACAATACAGAAGTCCTTGACTTTAGCAAAGCTGACTTTGATAAGCTCAGGAGGGCTCTAGGGGACCATGACTCAACAGGGAAGGGAATTCGAGAGGAGTGGTCACTTCTTAAGGGAGGCATCCTGAAAGCACAAGGGATGTCCATCCTATCTCAGAGGAAAGGTAGCAAAAGGGCACAGCAACTCCTTTGGCTCAGCAGGGAACTCCTAGACCTCCTACACCAAAAAAGAGAGGCTTATAAAAGATATAAGATAGGAATCACTACAAAGGAGGCTTACTCTGTACTGGTCTGTACCCATAGGGAGTAAACCAGGAAAGCCAAGGATGCAACCAAACTCCACCTAGCTACATGTATCGAGGGCAATAAAAAGTCCTTTTTTAGGTATATGGGGAGTCAGAAGAAAAGCAAAGGTAACATTGGACACCTGTTAAACCAAATGGGACAACTGACACCCAGGAAAAACCCAACGTGCTTAATGGGTACTTCGCACCAGTTTTTCATCAACCCAAAGGCACTGCCCTGCTTAGAAAGATGTGGGATGGCCAGGGTGAGAGTGAATTTATACCCAGCATCACTGTAGACCTTGTAAAAGAACACCTTGAGAGGCTGGACACCTTCAAGTCAGTGGGTCCTGACAGATTGCACCCCAGGGTACTTAAGGAGCCGGCAAGAGTTATAGCTCAGCCACTGGCAAAGATTTTCAAAAACTCCTGCTGCTCAGGTGAAGTACCTGAAGATTGGAAGAAGGGCAATGCGGTGCTCATCTTCAAGAAAGGGAGAAAAGTGGATCCAGGGAACTACAGGCCAATCAGCTTGACCTCCATCCCTGGAAAGATTCTAGAAAAAATCATCAAAGAGACCATTCTTGATCAGCTGGCTAATGGCAACATACTGAGGGATAGCCAGCATGGTTTTGTTGCAGGTAGGTCTTGCCTGACTAATCTCATTTCCTTCTATGACCAGGTGACATATCACCTGGACAAGGGAGAAGAGATTGATATCATATATCTGGACTTCAAAAAAGTCTTCAATCTGGTGTCCTATGATCTCATCTTGGAAAAATTGGCCAACAGTGGCCTCAGCTACACTACAGTCTGATGGCTAGGGAATTGGCTCTGAGGCCAAACTCAGAGAGTGGTGGGCGGCAGAAAG
>NW_005844558.1:0-4749 GCF_000455745.1 Alligator sinensis | reverse complement strand
GAGGGGAGGATCACCTCCCTGGACCTGCCTGAGATGCATCTGTGGATGCACAACAAGGTGCAGTTAGCCTTCCTGACTGTCGCCCCATGTTCATCTTGGAGTGTATGATGACTCCCAAGATCCCTTTCAGCCGCTGTGTTGAGAAGGGTGTTCCTCCGCCTTGACGTCGAAGTGTCCTCCTGTACCTCTGCATCCCCATCCACCAACAAACCTAGGTTGAAAGCTCGCCGTAGAACATCAGCCAACCTGGAAGAGAAACGCACGCTTACCTTTCAGGGAGAGATTTAGCTTGATCCAACCTAGCATGTCTCCTGCGCAGAAGGGCGGGCCATGGCTGAGGAATCCCAAGTTGCCCGGTAACACCAGCTCTAAAGCCACTGGTTGACCTCTCCGACGCAGGCCTCGTGGCACCGTCCATGTCTGCTCACTGGAAGAATAGATGAGAAAACCACCTGTGCTCCTGTCTCCCTAAGCTTGTCCCCCAGAGCCTTGTAGTTTTTCATGACACGGTCCACACAACTCCCGGCCGCGTCATGCATGCCCACGTGGATGAGGACCAAGGGGTAGTGATCAGAGGACCGGATGAGGGCTGGGATCATGGCCACGACGTCCTGAATCCAGGCAAGCAGCAAATCGCACGTGCCATGGGATCCGGGCGACAGGTGGGTCCCTCCGTTCCGCTCAGGAGGGAGTTGCCCAGACGAGGACCTGGCGTCTCTTCCTGTGGGTGTTCCGGCATCGCTCAGTCTGCGCCGTGCGTGGAGCCACATCGGCTGCTCTGAGTCATCCTCCCCTGCCGCCTCCTCCCAGGCTGCCAGGGCCTCGTACCTGTTCCCCAGGTGTACTGCGGGGGTTGACACTACGGGAGCACAAATAGCCCTGGCCCTGGTCCGTGATACTGCTGCGTTGGGTCCCTCCCGGGGTGCCTCTCCACTAGGTACTTGACCCTGCAGAGAACGGAAATACCCATCAGTTTTGTCCTCGGCAGCTCTGATTCCCCTCAACCCGTTGAGCTCTGCCTGGAGCTCCCTCACCCGCTCCTCCAGGGCCCGAAGGTGGGCACACATGGGACAGGCGAGGGTCACCATGCACTCCCCCCACAGCCCACAGAGGCCCTGCCAGGCAGCCCCCACAGACGGGGGGAGGGTGGCTTAACCTGCATGCGGGCTCTGTGTGGGTGGAGGACTCAGAGGAGCCCCGGGCAGGCAGCATCCCTGGGGCCGGGTCCCTGGCAGACCGCCACGTCCTTACCATTATTGTAGAGTGACGTGTCTTCCTCTCTCCCCTGCCAAAGAATCGGACCTGGCTTCTGCTTGCCCACCTTGTGCCAACGCCGGCACAAACACTGGTGCGCCCTTGCAGGGGGTTGCACTCCTGCCTGCAAATGGCCTGGAAACGGCTCCTGTTGGCAGTCCCTGCTCACTGGCTCCATGGTCATGGGCCACCGCAGGGGTCAGGGGCTATGGGTTGGGAGCAATTGTTTTTTTTTTTATGAGAGAATTTGCAATTTTGAAACTGAGAAAACCAGGATCCCTGCATATCATGTGTCAGCTGAGTAGCATACCCCTGGCTGTCCTGGCTAAGCGTGCAAAGGGCTGTAGTGCACAGTAAGTGCAGACAGGGCTGTGGGGGCTGGGGGCAGGAGACACTGATGCTGTAACACTTGTGCCTTCAGCTCCAGGAGGTGTTTGAGGCCGTGGCAGTGTATTTCACACGGGAGGAGTGGGAGCTGCTGGAAGAGGAAGACAAGGGGCTTTACCGGGACCAGATGCTGAGGAACTACCAAGCCCTCGTTTCCCTGGGTAAAGCTCTGCTCTTGCTTTGGCCTGGAGCCATGTGTGCTCTGCAGTGTTGTTGTCTACTCCCTGGTTTTAACAGTCTCTCACCCCATTCTCATTAAGAAATTAGGTGACTGTGACGTCGATGCCTACACAGTCAGATGTGTCACTAGTTGGCAGGAGGGCTGCACACAGATTTGCGGTGGACGGGTCTTTTTTGGACTGGAGGGATGTGGGCAGTGGGGTCCCTCAGGGCTCGGTCATCGGACCCACATTGTTCAACATCTTCACCACCGACTTGGACGGGGGGTGAAAAGAACGTTGTTCAAATTTGCGGATGACAACACCAAGATTTGGGGTGAGGTGGGCATGCTAGAAGGGAAGGACAGATTACAGCAGAACCTGGACAGGTTACAGGGGTGGGCAAATGAAAATGGGATAGGATTCAATACTAACAAGTGCAAGGTGCTGCACCTGGGGAGGAAGAGCCAGCAGCAGACCTACAGGCTGGGGAACTCCCTTCTCATCAGTGCAGAGGAGGAAAACAATCTTGGAGTCATTATTGATGCCCAAATGAACATGGGCCGCCAATGTAGGGATGTGGTCAATCGCTAATCGCACCTTGTAATGTATCAATAGATGCATCACGAGAGGTCCAAGGAGGTGATCCTGCCCCTCTGTGCGACACTGGTCAGGCCGCAGTTGCCGGTCTGGCCGCAGGTGGAGTACTGCATCCAGTTCTGGGTGCCGCACTTCAGGAGGGATGTGGACAGCATGGAGAGGGTCCAGAGGAGGGCCACTAGCATGATCAGGGGTCAGCAGGGCAGGCCCTACCAGGAGAGGCTGAGCGATCTGACCCTGTTCAGCCTCCGCAAGAGAAGGCTGAGAGGGATCTGGTGGCCATCTACAAACTGGACAAGGGGGACCTGCAGGCAACGGGAGAGTTCCTGTTCCCCTGAGCACTACACAAGGTGATACACCTAGGGAGGAAAAATGTCCAGCACACCCACTGCCTAGGAAATGACCTCCTGGGTGGCACGGAAGTGGAAAGGGATCGTGGAGTCCTAGTGGACTCCAAGATGAACATGAGTCAGCAGTGTGACGAAGCCATCAGAAAAGCTAATGGCACTTTATCATGCATCAGCAGATGGACTCCCTTAAGTGCCTTGCCCGCTGGCTTTGCAAGGGTTGCTCAGCAGGCCAGCACTGGCGGGATTCCCCCCCTCCCCCAGTAGACTCAGTTTAAACCCCCGTGGAGCAGGTCCCCCAGTCTGGCTGAGAAGACCCTCCTCCCCAGCAGAGAGAGGTGGAGGCTGTCCCTTCCCAGCAGTCCACTGCCTCTCTCACCAAAGACTGGACTGTGATCATGGAAGCCAAAGCCTTCGTGATGACACCAGCACCACAGTCTTTGGTTCACTATCTCAATCCTCCTCTCCCTCCTCCGCCCGTAGCCTAAGACTAGGAGGATCAAAGAAAACACCACCTGTGCCCCCAGACCCTTTAGCCCCGCTCCCAAATCACTGTAGCGTTTCATGACCGAGCTGGGAGCACTCCAAGCCATATCATTTGTGCCCACATGGATAAAGATTTATACACCTTGGTTCATACACGTTGACGTTTATTCTGCCCTCGTCCCTCCTATGGTTCCACCCATTTCTCCTCCTATCTCAAGCTCCACCTTTGTTTACTGTTTCCTTCCTTCGAATGGAATTGCCTCGGCATTTCATTCATTTGCATGCCTCTCTGCTAAGAGAGCATGCATAAGATTTTGACCCCCATCTTCTTCCGGGCACTTGCATTTCTCGTTGGCTCTTGCTAGTTTTCTTGCTGACTTCCCCATCTCCAAGGCTGTATCTCTGCTTTTGTCTCCTGGCACTAGTTGCTTAAAACATCATGCACTTTGCACCCTACCCGCACTGTTAAAAATCCACTTACTTAAGCATTAGCTAAGTTACTTGCTGTTAAGATATCAGCTAGCCTTGTAACTAACAGCTTTTGCTGAGGTTACCTTTTACTATATCATCCAGTCTTGTGACCAGAAGCTTTTGCTGAGACACAGGAAAAAGCCTTCATTTAGCTGCACACTCAGTACTCCCCAAAATTCATATCGTTACCCCAACATCCAAAATCCATATTGTTACCCTAACAGTTTCTTCTCAGATGGCCTAGCTATGCTTGCACTGTGAAGTCAGCATCAGTGTTTTGTATTTTCCCTGTTGTGAATAAGCCTCAGCTTAGCATGACTTTCAGACCTTACTGTAGTCTTTTAACAGACTTAAGGGGATTGATTACTTGGAGTGCTCATAAACGTGGTGGGGAGGACTTCCACCAGTCATCCCCGGAGAACTATAACAGCATTTGTGGTCAGGGCTCCAGCGGTCTGGATGTTGTGATGAACCCTGAACCATTGTTCAAATGTCACCTGTACCCACTCTGACTCAGTCTCTTGCCTCAGCATTCCCGAACCCAGCAACCGAGTTTTAGTCAATCAAGTTTAAATGACCCAGCACTCTTCCCTGCCTATGCAGGGGGTCGGACTCAATGATCTATTGAGGTCCCTTCCGACCCTAACATCTATGAATCTATGAATCTATGCTAGGGGTCACTGTCCACTGCTCCAAACCTCCTCTGCTTGGTGGCCCATGCCTTGCAGATGATACCAATGTTAAACTGCATCCTAGGGCATGGTGTCAGCTCACTCTGTTGCTGTGCCTCTTGGCACTGGGGTCTGCCCCCTGCCTCTGCACCTCCTGGTGCTGTGCCTCCTGGTGCTGACGTCCAGTCACCCCCTCTCTCCATGCCCCCTGGTGCTGGGGTCCAATCATCCCTTGTCTCTGCACCCCTGTGGTGCTGAGCCCCCAGGCACTGGTGTCCCATCACCCTCTGTCTATGCACGCCCCGGTGCCTCGGCTATTGGGGGTATTAAATGGGCAGCCCCCACCTAAGTAACATCATCAATATTGTTCCATCA
>NW_005844557.1:2493-4749 GCF_000455745.1 Alligator sinensis | reverse complement strand
GCTGTTATGTACAATGCTGGACATGCTGACATGTTTCACAACACTTCAAAGTCTTTCTAGATTCGCTTCTTCAGGATGTGTATGCACACAGCCTCCCACCTCCGCGTGTACCCTCCCACTCCATCAGGAAAAACACTGCTCGGCTCCCTCAAGCCACAACTCTTCTGGTCTCCTGCTTAGTACTGGTCTTGCTCTGATAAGAGCATCCCTCCCTGCAGCATCAAGAAGGATGGAAGTGGGATTTAGGACCAAAAGCAACAAAACATACACAACAGAGAGAGAGAGAGAGAGAGAGATTGGATGAAATTTATATATCCCTGTGGCACCCACCGGCTGGCACCCACCCCGAGCCCCCCAGCCATAGAGGGAAGCACTGTCCCCCACCAGCCACAGAGGGAAGCACTCGGCCCCGTGCAGCTAAGGCAGGCTCAGGGGAGGTGGGAAAAAGGAAAAAAAAACATTTTTTCCCCCTTGAGTGGAGCCTGCCTGCACAGCCCTCCCCTGGGCTGCCTGCACAACCCCTCACCTGCACAGTGCCTGATGCTTCCCTCCGTGGCTGTTGCACTTTGTTGAGTAGCAAACTAACACACCTTGGAGGTGTTTTATCTTGCTAGATACTAAAGTAATCTAAAGCGCAATATGCCACCAACAGTGTAAACAGCAGTGCCATTAAAGCTGTGCAAAGGGGCATTTAAGCCAATTTAAAGGCCAATTATGTGGTATGTCCAAAGGTCCCTGGTGCCCACTCATCTTCATGGCTTAAAAGTAGTGCAAGGGGAATACAAAAGCTGAACTTGGGAACCACCAAGGACCATTTGTCTTCTTCAGATGTGTGAAGCTGAGACTTTCTCAGGGAGGATCTGATGACCACATCCATGTTCAACAAATGGCAACTCAACAAAAGCCCATTCAGTTTCCTGGTTCCCTTCACAGAACCTGGCATCAGTTTCCGTTTCAGCTGGGAAAATGAATCATACTCATAGAAGCTTGACTGGACTTTAAAACTAAGTCCATGGGTGGTTGTGGGGATTACCACCACTGCAAGCCCACTGGGAACCCCTTATAAATCCAGAGCAGGCTAAGGCTCTCAAGGGAACCCACCCATACCCTAGCCATGGAATGATCTGTGGGGAAGGCAAGGGCCCTCAATGGGACACTTGCCTGCCTGTATACCAGTGCCAGGAGCTTGGGGAATAAACAGGAGGAACTGGTCCTCCTGCTAAACAAGAATAACTACATCATAGGGATAACGGAGACCTGGTGGGACTCCACCTATGACTACGCCACAGGTACAGATGACTATACCCTGGACAGGTGTGATCATGCAGATAAAAGGGATGGGGCTGTAGCTATCTGTCACGGACAGCTATACTCCCCTGCAAATTGACATTGGCACCCAGGAAGGACAACTGGAGTCTCTCTGGGTTAAAATACGTGGGGAACATGGCACAGGGGACATCATGGTAGAAGTTTACTACAAACATCCTAACCAGAAACAATAGCTTGACCAGGAATTTGCCAGGGAACAAGCTGAGGCTGCACACTCTCAGTGCATGGTTGCCACGGGAGACTTTAATTGCCTGGATCTCTCATGGGAAGAGCACTCAGCCAAATCCGATCTGTCACAAGGCTTCCTCACATGCATGAATGAGCTCTACCTGACCAAAGAAGTCTATGGGCCGATGAGAGGTAAAGCATTGCTGGACCTGGTATTGGCCAAAGGGGATGACCTTGTCAGTGACCTAAGAATTGATGGAAAGCTGGGCGATAGTGACCACAAGCTGATCACCTTTACTATCCATCGCAGAGCTGGCAAATCAATCAGCAATACACAAGTCCTGGACTTCAGGAAAGCTGACTTTGACAAGCTCAGGAAGCTCACTGTCAAGGCCCTAAGGGACCATGACTTGACATAAAGAGAAGTCCAAGGGGAGCGGTTGCTCCTGAAGGGCGATCCTGACAGCACAAGGGATGGTCATCCCATCTAGGAGGAAGAGTAGCAAAAGGGTGCAGCAAACCCCTTGGCTCAGCAGGGAACTTGAGGACCTCCTATGCCTCAAAAGAAAGACTTATAAAGGATGGCAGGATGGAAGTAGCACCAAGGAGGAGTACTCAGCACTGGTCTGTACCTGCAGGAAGCGGATCAGGAAAGCCAAGGCTGCAACTGAGCTCCATCTGGCTTCATATATCAAGGATAACAAGAAGTCCTTTTTCAGATATGTAGGGAGTCAGAAAAAAAGCAAGGGTAACATCGTA
>NW_005844557.1:0-491 GCF_000455745.1 Alligator sinensis | reverse complement strand
GTCCCAGGTGTCCACGGGTTTCTACCTCCCTCTCCAATTGAGGGAATTATTGGCAGGGCAGGGTGCTGTGGAGGGACACAATAGCCCAGTGGCTGCCTCCATTCTCTATAAAGTCAGGTCCAGTGAATCAGTTACTTAACTATATACAGATTTATTATTACAAGAAAACCATTAAAGGGTAAGGACATATATGTATCATTTATGTACAAATTCACAAAACAATAACCCCCATCTCCAACACATCCACAGTTATCATTCAAAATAGAGATGAACAGTAGAACAAACCAGACCAAAGGAAATTGATAGAGCAACTCTATAACTATTACTACAAAACAGTTTATGTAAACTGTAAGGCACAGTCCACAAATATAATCAGCAATCCTTAGACTACCCAGGTGGGCTCCAGGGCAGGGGCCCCACTCCCAAGGGACCACTACAAGAAAGGAGGTGGGGGGGAAGAAAAAAAAGAGAGGAAGACCACAAAGACTCCT
>NW_005844556.1:4177-4754 GCF_000455745.1 Alligator sinensis | reverse complement strand
TTGACAGAAACACACCAGGGAGGCAGTGAGACAAGAACATCGCTTTTACTCACCATTCAGGCAACAATCTCGTACAGCTGTGTCAGGAATCTAGTTCGCCGATTCCTTGGGAGCTCTTGAGCATACTCGGGTGGTATGCCAAATCGTGATGGGGCCGTCCAGGTTTTCGCGGACGCAGGACCTCCGGCGAGGGTGATCAGTCCTCTACGATATTACACGAGTCCCCCACCCCCCCGTTGTTTTTGGCGCGCTCCCCTTTTAACCGGGCAGTGTCTGCCCACCCCCTGCCAATCAGCCTGAGCGGGAACACTGCTAACCGCGCCCATCACTCCTCCTCCCCATGCTATGAGCACGGCTTGCCCTCACGTTGGTGTTTGGTCATATTTTTTCTTATTTCTTTAACACAGAAAACATGCTATGAGCACGGCTTGCCCTCACGTTGGTGTTTGGTCATATTTTTTCTTATTTCTTTAACACAGAAAACAGGTTCAAAACCTTGACATTTTTCATGACACCGGTGTTCTTTAATGGTTGGCCCTAATCAGTTGGCTGTAGGCTCACACGAGCCACCTGATCT
>NW_005844556.1:0-3748 GCF_000455745.1 Alligator sinensis | reverse complement strand
ATGTTCTGCATGTGACATCCTCACATTTCTCCCAACAGGCATCCAATGTCACCCTAAGTTGTTAAAAATGTCTGAGCCGTTCAGCGTATGTGTAAAGTCAGGAGCTACTGCAAATTCCCCCATTGATACATAAATACCTCCAAACAAGTTTAGTGACACCTCAAAATATCCTCAGGGTCCATCATCTGTGATTAACCTATAATTGCAGAAGTTGCAAAGATTCACAGTCTTTACACCTAGACCATCAAGAACAGGAGCCAGGCAATGAGCAGTTACGCTGTGATGATCAACCTTTTCCTCCCTGTTTTGTTTGGACTTTAATTGGCCCACCATCAAGGGAAATACTTTGAAGAAACAGAAGAAGAACTAATCTTTGAAGAAACAGAAGAAGAACTAAGCAGATTTGTCAACAAGTTTTGCGCAGTCCAGACCAGAAACCATTCTGCCACCCAGCCAACAAGTGAAGGACCCACACTTTGAGGCTGGACAAGAACTGCTTCCCACCTCCATTGGATAAAGATCTCCATGCAGCTGAGATAATACTAAGGACTAACAGCTTATTTTATATTGGGAAAGAGCCTTTGCTGTCATTTAGTTTTGTAACTTGTTGGTAGTTACCAAAGCAAGCCTTTCTGCTATTCATGAACAGAGCGTTATGTCAATTCGTAAAGCACTAGGTTAGAAATTTGGTGTTTAAGGGAAACAATTAAGTGCAACACCCTTGTGAGGCTGTTCTGAGATAGGACAGGCTCACCTTGACCATTGAATTTCTGTGCTTTGGAGAGCTGTGGTCGGACCCAGCTGCCAAGCATTCATTTTATATTTAGTGTCCGTGCGGTCCATTTGTTTGTGCAGGCAGTTGCACCTTAGTTGGGGTTTTATTTCATGCTGATGGGTTCTGCAAAGCAAGCTCAAGCTGGACCCGTAGAATTTTTCGTGAGCCCGTCATGTTGCAAGGTTGTCGTGGCTGAGCTAAAAATTGGATCTTCAAAAGAAGCGTTTGCACCACAGTGTACCGCAGTGCCAAGCCCCAACATAGCAGCAGTATCCGCAGAGCTAGTAGCCCGAGAAAACAACCCTAACAGCCTGAATGCCAGGGTCATTGCTTAGCACCCCTTTCACCAAGGGGTAAAAGACTTTATTGGCCTGAAGGCCAAGAAATATCCAGCAGGATGACCTTGAGTTTATAAAGCCCCTCTGCTTCGCACAGATCCTGCACCACTGTGGGATAAGCAAGGTCGTGGATTGTTCCACTTAAGTGTCTTGCACGCTCCTCTCCCAGTCAGTGCAAGAGAGTGAAGGGTATGGCTTGAACTGAAGATCTGGTATTGCTGAGTGAGAAAGAACCAGGGGTTTTATCACTGACTTTGTCCTTTGCCTTTATGACTTATCCTGTGCCTTTCCACATGGAGAGAAGTCAACGCAATAATAAACAGACCACCTAGTGATTTCATTTGGGTGGGACCTTCACACCTTCAAGCCATTTGCCATGGGAGTTGAAGGTGTTTGACTTGCAACACGCTGCAGCCCTAAACCCTTATGCACAAACCTGTTACAACACAGAAGATGCAAAGTATCCACGCGCCGCTTTTGTCCTAAGCCCACAGGGCACCGAAAATCACATTTGAAGATGTTCTACCTTAAAATTGCTTCTACAGTTTTAACTGGATAGTGGTCGATTCTGGTTTTTTTCTGTTTCAGTTTTAGACTACATGCATACAGCAATGCTATACATTACCTAGCAGTCATAATAAATCACTCCAGAGGTGCCTACGTTTCAGGGCTGGGCTACCTGTTTTCTTTCTGTGTGTAGCTGTAGATACATCATCTGATCTACTTGTCGTGCAGTGTATGCGGTTGATAAATCGATTTGTAAAACACTGAACTTTTCAGAAGAGAGAGCTCTATCACGGTTAGTCATTGGACCAGCGTTGGCTCTCACTCAAGCCACAGTCAATCCAACAAAACAGATACAACTACTGTGGGTTTACATTAGTGCAAGAATGGAAACTGGCCCATTATCAGCTCTGTCTTGTTTAAGTGGGACCTACAAGAAAATTATGATAGTGCTGGCAGAAGGTGAGCCGAATCAAATGCAGCATTCAAGTAGCAAAGACCGTTTGCCCCAATCCTCCCTTGCAAACTTAACAGAAATGTGCAGTAATGTTCTGCAGCGGGCATTTGTTTTTCTTGGGTGGAGTTAAGTTTTTTTTCAATGAAAAATGGATCAAGTAAAACATTTTGCAAATCATCACTTATTCCCTGAACTGTCCCTTAAAACTAATCTGAAAAACTGAAGTGTTTAATTATGATGTTATTAGAATGAAGCCTTTTGGCGTGTTTTATTCAAAATGACATTTTTTGACCTGCTACCAGACCAGGAAAACACATCAGTTGTCAACTCAGCTTTAGTCTAGATATACTTTATGTGGCACGCTACCAAACATAATGTGCAATTTTGCTCGTTTTCAGGAAAACAGCCAAGTCAGTAGTCAGCGCCTGGGAGCTGAGAAAGGATATCTGAAAGTAGAGTTGAGCCCCCTTTGGTTCTCTTTGGTTTATGAGTCCCCAGGTATTTTTTTTACCTTTCTACCATTGGCCATAATAGAGAGAGGAGATAGGAATTTCATATGATAGGTTGCATCTTGACCTTAGCTATATGAAAGTGGCTCGTTAATAAAAAAAAGGGATTCTCTAAATTTACACCAGGGTCTTGTGACCCTTTTAATACAATCTGGCATCCATCTCAATGTTACAGTGATGCCAAAAGGTCAGAGCAAGGAAAGATTTGTATGAAGAAGTAAACTGGATTACTGAATCAGTTTGTAGTCTTGTTGTCCCTTTCTCTTCCCCTCAACATGTTGGCTGTGGTTAGACGTCACGTGCTGATGGGTAGCAGAACGAATTACAGTCTCTGTCCAAAACCCTGTCCAAACTTGTCTCAGTCGCACCTCTATGACTCTGGTTTGCAAGATCAACGCATTTGTATGCCTGCGATCCTCATGTTTCCTTCCCTTGAATGCACCTTCTCTTATTGCCTTGCCACATCCTGCTCGCTAGCCACACATCAGATCTGCCGCATTGGGGAACAAGAGCGGAGCAGGAACCAGATTGTCCCTTTTGCAAAACGCTGATGTTTCAACGGTTTTCTTCATTGTGAAGCAGACTGAAAATAGCAGCAACAACCAAAGACAGTTTCCCACATTGACTTTGCCTGAATATCATTTTCCTGCATTTGGACTTTGCTAAATATCATTTTCCCGCATTAGCTTTGCTAAATATCATTTTTCGACATTTGGACTCCATTGCCTCCGCGGTGCTCTGGATTTCTGTGGATTAGATAAAGCTCATACCTTCACGATAGCGCGTTTATAAATTGCCTGCAACCAGTGAGACAAGTAGATGTACCCAAGACTGTGCTTTTCTCAGATCAAAAAGCACCGTGTAAACAAGCAATTTAAGAGATGCTTTCAGACTGTTTTATGTGCTGCTGTGGGGGTGGCAGCCAGGAAATGGCTGGTATTTTTCTTAGTAAGGACCTGAAGAGGTAAAAAGGAATCAGATCCTGAGCTGGTGTAAACTGGAGCAATTTTGATTTCAGTCAAACAAATCCAACTTACGCTAGCTGAGGTCTTGCCCACACAGACTCGTCATGAATCCCAGTTTGGACTATGCATCACTGTAGTCCTGGTTAAATGGAAGTGAATAATTGCGAGGTCCTGTTTTTAGTGGACAATTAACCTTTGAA
>NW_005844555.1:3693-4757 GCF_000455745.1 Alligator sinensis | reverse complement strand
ATCGCATTTCTATGGCTCTGGTTTCCAAGTTCGATGCATTTGTATGCCTGTGGTTCTTGTGTTTCCTTCCCTTGAATGCACCCTCTCTTATTGCCTTGCCATATCCTGCTCGCTATCCAAACATTAGATCTGCCGCATTGGGGAACAAGAGCGGAGCAGGAACCAGATTGTCCCTTTTGCAAAACACTGATGTTTCAACATATTTCTTCATTGTGAAGCAGAATGAAAATAGCAGCAACAACAGAAGACAGTCTCCTGCAATGGCTTTGCCTTAGTATCATTTTCTTGCATTTGGACTTTGCTAAATATCATTTTCCCGCATTGGCTTTGTTAAATATCGTTTTCCCACATTTGGACTCCATTGTCTCCGCAGTGCTGTGGATTTCTGCAGATTAGATAAAGCTCATACCTTCACGATAGCGCTTTTATAAATTGCCTGCAACCGGTGAGACAAGTAGCTAACCCAAGACAGTGCTTTTCTCAGATCAAAAAGCAATGTGTAAACAAGCACTTTAAGATATGCTTTCAGACTGTTTTATGTGCTGCTGTAATGGATGGCAGCCAGGAAATTGCTGGTATTTTTCTGAGCAAGGACCTGAAAAGGTAAAAAGGAATCAGATCCTGAGCTGGTGTAAACTGGAGCAATTTTGATTCCAGTCAAACAAATCCAACTTACACTAGCTGAGGTCTTGCCCACACAGACTTGTCATGAATCCCAGTTTGGACTGTGCATCACTGTAGTCCTGGTTAAATGGAAGTGAATAATTGTGATCTCCTGTTTTTAGTGGACAATTAACCTTTGAACGGGCGGAGTCTGGAGGGGCAAGAAGTGGGATTTGGCTGCTGGATAAGAAGCTCAAATCATACCTCCCTTTGTTCTTCTGAGTGGGCTTGTTTTGGAGGGGGGTGGGGGGGTGGACTTATGAACTGGTTGCCTGTGGATACAGGGGACTGAACTTGATGGGCCAGTTTTATTCTTACGCTTTGGACTGGCTGAAGCAAGAAAGTGAAATGGGTGGATTTAACCTTTTCGTTAATGTGTGGATGGGCTAGGACCTAACGTG
>NW_005844555.1:0-1672 GCF_000455745.1 Alligator sinensis | reverse complement strand
CCAGATATTAGGAAAAAACTACAGAAGGCTGAAGGAGCAGCTGGAATGAGCATCAGCCAAATGATTGAGATTGCTTATAAGGTATACTCCAACCGAGATCAGGTTAAGGAGAAAAAGGAAGATAAGAGAATGAAGGCACAGGCGTCGTTACAAACATTGTTGTTGGCAGCGGCAATTGTAGATCAGAGGAGTAGAGGACGGGGCAGGGGGAGTAGAGGGCGTAGAGGAGGCGTGAGCTATGCTCCGGGAGGCTACGGCCAGGGTCCCAGGTGGGGACCTAATCAGTGTGCTATTTGCAAGCAGGAAGGGCATTGGAAAAATAAGTGACCCAAGAGGGGGGAGAAGAGACGAGAAGAGGAAGAAAGATTGTTGATGTTAGATGACTCTGACCAGGAGTGACGGGGACCGGGGGCGAACACTGAAGTAATCCCTGTCTCCCCCGACGAGCCCCTGGTTAGAATGCAAGTAGGGGGAGAACTTATTGACTTTTTAGTAGATAGTGGAGCCACGCATTCAGTTGTAACCAATTTTAAAGGACCCTTATCAAAAACCAAGATCCCCATAATCGGAGCCACCAGCCAGCGACGCATCATCCTTTTGTGCCACCCATGGAATGCAAATTGGGAGGAAAGAAAGTATATCATAAGTTCCTGTATATGCCCGAGTGCCCCATACCTTTGTCTGGGGGGGATTTGCTGTGCAAATTGCAGGCCCAATTGACCTTTTTGGAGGGCAAAATTACTATGAAGATACCAACTGAGGAGGCCTGGAAGTCTCAGGTGTGTCTCCTATTGCAGGAGGGGGAGGAAGGGAGAATCTCCCCCAAAGTAGAAGACGCTGTAGTACCATGGGTATGGGCAGGAGAGAAGCCAGGAAGAGCCAAACTGGCCACCCCTGTAAGCATTGATTTGAAGCCGGGAATTACCCCGTCCAGGGTACCCCAATATCGGTTGAAAATAGAAGCTTGGAAAGGCCTGGAACCGCTTATAAAGAGATTCCTTGAACAAGGTTTGCTTCGGGAGTGTCAATCATCTTTCAATTCCCCCATTTTGCCTGTAAAAAAACCCCCACAGTAACGAATATCATTTTGTGCAGGACCTCAGAGCCATGAACAAGGTCATGGTGACCCTCCACTTGGTGGTGCCGAACCCTTATACTTTGCTGGCTACATTGTCTGCAGAGGACCAGTGGTTTACAGTCCTGGACCTGAAAGATGCCTTCTTTTGCATCCCACTTGAAATAAACAGCCAAGAGATTTTTGCATTCAAGTGGGAAGACCCGAATACTAGGAGAAAAACCCAATTGTGCTGGACAGTTTTGCCCCAGGGTTTTAAGAACAGTCCCACTATTTTCAGCATTGCCTTAAGTACCGACCTTCAGAAGTGGGACAAAGGGACATCAGGTACCCTGTTACAGTATGTGGATGATTTGTTGATTGCAGCAAAAACGAGGGAAGAGTGCCACCTGCTGACTGACGAAGGATTACAACATGATTGCATCGAAACCATTGAGGGCGTGTATGCTAGCTGGCCGGATCTTAAAGATGCCCCACTACCTAATGCAGACCTTGAATTCTACACAGATGGAAGCAGCTTTATGGACAATGGAACCCGAAGGGTGGGATATGCCGTGGTTACATCGTGGGATACCGTGGAAGCAAATGCCTTGCCTC
>NW_005844554.1:0-4775 GCF_000455745.1 Alligator sinensis | reverse complement strand
ACCACCTGGGGGACATGGTAGGTGCCACGTCTAAGCCCCAGGCGCGCGAGGAGTAACCCCCACCCCCTGGGGTCCAGTTGTCCTAGTGTGACTGCGTCGGGGAGGTGGGTTGCTTGGGTCCGGGCATGGAGAGGGATTTCCACCTCTGTGTCCTGATGGCTCCTGGATTTTGATGTGTCAAAGGCCCTTTTTTCACGGCCAAGAAAAATGCATCCAATGGAAGGAATGGCTCCAGTTTTTCTGAGATCCCATGACTCTGGCAGCTGGGGCTGGGAGGGAGTTGGACCCACAAGGGCAGGTGCCCCCGTAGGGGGGTAAAAACTCACCTGGGGTCCAGCCTCACTGGGTCTGTACCCAAATTGCTCCAATGTCCAGCACCAGTCTGTGCAGCAAAGGGTCTGTCCTTCTGAAGGGTAGGGTATACATGTGTTCCTAGGTCTGTGTGTGCATGTACATGTGTGCATTTGTGCATGTGTATGGGGTATTCTTGTGTGTACAAGTACATGGGGGTACATGTCTGTGTGTGTTTCTGTGTCCACATGTATGTATAAATGGGTGGCACTCACATATATCTGTGTGTGTTTGTGGGGGTGTCTTTCTGTGCACGTATGTACTCATGTCTATCTATGTATGCATATGCATGGAGGTGATCACATAGTAGTGTTCACATGGCTGTGTGTATTCCCACATGCGTTTTTTCTCCCAGACCAGTGAAGAGGTGGCTGCTTTGTTGATGGGAGTCAGAGTTCCTCGCCAGCCGCACCGGAACGCCACCTACCGCCCAGCACCGGGCAGCCACGTGCCAGATGCTGTGGACTGGCGGGACAAAGACTGCGTCACAGATGTGAAGACCCAGGTACGTGGCTCCCATGGTTCCCTCCTGATGTTGGCCTGTCATGACCCACAGCTGGAACCACATGGCTTGTACAGAGATGATCCCAGCAGGGTGTGCGGCTGCAAAGCAGCCTGCCTGGGGCCACCATTCTTGTCTGATGGTGCACTTACACTGGGGAGTGAAAGCCTGGCATACCAGATGCAGTGAAACGGGTGGTGGGCAGAACTTCCGGACAGAACAAGCTAACAACTGTCCAACTTGCCAGGTGCGCTAAACAGCAACCATGGCTTCCCGACCTGGCTCAGCAGGGCCCCCCAAAGTATGGGGCCCAGGGCAGTTGCCCTGTGACACAGAGCACTGAGGTGCCCTGCTCCCAAAGAGGGGAAACTGCTAGGGCTTCCTCCCTAGTAGGGAATAAGGAGCCCAGCTGTAGGTTGCCGGGGCAACCAGGGAAGGTCAGCTGACCAGAAGGGGCAGGGCCTGGCTCCCTTATAAACTCTGGAGCTGGGGCCAGAGTCAGTTCCCTGCCAGCAGCCCAGGAGGAAGGAGTTCTGCCATGGAAGAGAGGGGAGGCCTGACTAGGAGCGGTGTTTGGCACTGCTGAGGGATGGAGTAATCCCCGGGTAGGCTTGAACGTTCTTATGGCCAAGCGGCTTCCATTTAAGTTTAGCTAGAGGGCTTGTGTTTACGGTGCTGTTTGTTAAACCGGTGGTTTGGGTGAGGCTATTAGGGGTTGGAGGAGGTCTCATAGGGGACTCACAGTGGAGTGTGAAGACCCCAGCGCCAGTGAGGGCGCAGCATTTGGCGTGCACAGACCCCAGCCCCAGAGAGGGGCAGTTGAGAAGGCCCCAGAGTGGTGGCAGCTTTACTGAAAAAGCCCCAGAGAGGGGCAGCGTTACGGAGAGAGCCCTAGAGAGGGGGGCAGCATCACTGAGAAGCCCAGTGCAGGCACAGTGAACCCCGAAGAGGAGGCAGCATTACTGAAAGACCCCAGAGAAGGGGCCGTGGCTGAGAAGTCCCGTTGTGGACGCGGACGCCCCAGAGAGGGGGCAGCATTGTTGATAAGGCCCAGAGAAGATGGCACAGAGTTGGGAGAGGGCGCGTATCAAAGGAAGGAAGGCCCGGAGAGGACAAAGAGGGGCCAAATTGTGATAGGGCTGAGACATAATGGCTATTCCATTGGCGAGGTGTGGACTGCGGTGTAGGGGAGGAAACAGAGCTGCAGATAGTGCCCCGTGGCAGTGGGGCAGTACAAGGGCAGCCTCCTGCTAATTAACATCAATTAATTAATTAACAGCAAGGCATGGCAGGCAAGAAGGCGGGTGGTTGCCCCAGGAACAGGTGTGCGGGCCACATTTTAGCTCAGCCCAGGGCAGATACGTGTTACACCCTGATTCGCCCCCCACAAGGACAGCCTTGGGTACAAAGGCTCCAGCCAGGGACAATGGTTGCCCCTTGGTTCTGTCACACTGTGAATGCCCTAGCCTAAGCGCATCTCTCGGGGTTTCCCAGGGGGCCTGTGGTGCCTGCTGGGCCTTCAGTGCTCTTGGGGCCCTGGAAGCCCAAGTGAAGCTGAAGACTGGGAAGCTGGAATCACTGAGTGCTCAGAACCTGGTCGACTGCTCCACCATGTACGGGAATCACGGCTGCAATGGTGGGTTCATGACTGAGGCCTTCCAGTACATCATCGATAACCATGGCATCGATTCGGACAGCGCCTACCCCTACACTGCTCAGGTGGGGCCTGGCATGTGCCATTCAAGGAGAGGCTAGGGCAGAGGTTTCAAGACACATGGGACCCCTGCAATCCTCCCCTTTGATCCCCTGAATAATGCAAGGCATGCAGGCCCTCCTAGAAAGACTGATGTCTCTTAGTCCTGTTAATTCCCTCAGCACGTAGGGCAAGGGACGAAGTAGCCAGGCAGTGGCTCAAATGGTTAGAGCAGAGGAAACCATCGGTCGGGACTCCTGGCTTCTCATTGCAGCTCTGGGATGGGCGTGTTAGAGCATAAGATCTGGGTTTTAATCACAGCACAGAGCGGAGTATGGATGGTAGTGGTTAGAGCCGTGGGACTGGGAGTCAGGCCTCCTGGGTTCTCATGCCAGCTCTGAGCACTGATTGGACATCAGCGATTAGGGCAGAGATTGAGGAGTTGGGCAGCACAGAGGAAGAGGGTGGTGAGTAGGGCGAGTTGTTTGGGAGCTCCAAGGTGCCCTCCCTGCATCTGTTCCTTGCTGCTTCAGAATGGGACGTGCCACTACGACCCAGCCACGTGTGCCGCCACCTGCTCCAGGTACTTTCAGCTCCCATATGGCGATGAAGCAGCCCTGAAGGACGCTGTTGCCAACATTGGACCCATCTCGGTCGCCATAGATGCGACTCTGACTTCATTCTTCCTTTACAAATCAGGTGCGTTCCCTACGTGAGGCCACAGCATTGAAGGGGGACATTTGGTTTTCTGTGGCTTGTGTTCTTTAAACGTAAAGAGGCAGCAGTTGCCATTTTGTGCCCAGAGAGGCTAAAGCACGTTGTCAAGGTTACCCACCCCTGTACTCTTGCTAGAGAGGCATTTCTTCTTTTCTGGTCCCTTTTCTGTTTTGGTCTCTCTGAATAACCACAGAGCAAAAACCCTGAGAGTCAGAAAGGGGCCGTTTGCTCTTCCCCAAGGGAAACAATATATGGCCCCTTATTTTGATGGATTTAACCTACTACTGCTGAGGGGCGAAGATGGCTCTGGGGGTCATTTGGGAAGAGATGGCAGCGGACGGCAGCTTGCAGTCGGAGTGGGGTGGATCTTACCCAGTTCCATGCCGAGGGAATTTTCCCCTGAACAGATTATGGGGCTTTTAATTCAGTCACATGAGCAGCGCACAGCAGAGAAAGGATCCGTGCCCCATATTATGGGAGTCAGGATATTGCAGTGGGACTAGGAGGATGGTGGAGCCTCTTGCTGCTGAGTCTGAGGCTCGGCTTTGCTGTTTGGATGTCGTTTCTCTCCAACAGCACTTGGGTGAGTGACCTGGGTGAGTTTTCCCTGGTGCCCATCCCACCAGGCAAGCTGGCAGCCCCAGCAAGGGGGGCAGGAACTGTCCTGGGGGTTAGACTTGCCTCCGAGGCAGATAGGGACTGGGGCAGGGGCCATAGTACTAGGGCAGAGAATGGTGCTTCTGGTCAGACTGGGCGGGTTGGGTAAGGGAGAAACTACTACCGGATTTTTTCTTCCATAAATTCTCTAACTCCTTATTTGCAGGTGTCTATGATGATCCAGGATGCACCCAGATGGTGAATCATGCGGTCCTTGTGGTTGGCTATGGCACACTCAATGGACAGGACTACTGGCTTGTGAAGAACAGGTAATGAGAATCTGTCACTGAACCATTTTTTCCTAATCTCATTAATAATCCATCTCTGGCTCTGGCTGTTCATAAGAACAGGAGAAGTGCCAAACTGGGGCAGAGCAGTGGTCCGTGTAGCCCAGTGGTCCATCTTTTGTGAAGCATATTTCTTTGCCAGTGATTGCAATGGATGCTATAGGCAACCACCATTTACTGTGTGAGAAGAAACATCTCCAACCATTTTGTTTTAATAACAATTAAAAATAATTAATAAAATAAATTATTAATAAATAATAAATCTATCATCCATGAGTTTATCCTGTCCCTTGCTGAACCTGGCTGTGCTCTCCGCCTCCACCTCCTCCAATGGCAATTAATTCCATTAACTACACGTTTTATCAAAAAGTTAGTTTTAAACCTGTCAGCTACTAATTTCAGCAGGTGCCCTCTAGTTTCCTTATTTTTAGGAGGCAACGGTGTCTTTTTGTCAGTGTTGATTATTCATATCAGTTTTCCAGCATTATCCTGGCAGCATGAAACACATGAAGTAGCTGAAAAATAACTGAAAGAGGTCACGGGGGGAACATATTATCGAGAGAGAGAT
>NW_005844553.1:4231-4775 GCF_000455745.1 Alligator sinensis | reverse complement strand
AGCAGGCACAAAAAGGAGATCTAAGGGAATCTCCGCTCTCATGCTCAGGTGTTGCTAGTGACGACTAGAATAGACTTATGGGACTAACATTTTGGTGGCTTCAACGGGCTGTGTCCCAAGCACTCCAGTTGAGTGAGTCAACAGAGATGACAGAGGGGATGGAAAATGGGATTTGGAAAGAGGAAGAAATAGATTCGGGGCTCCTGAGGCAGCTCTCGGAGACCATAAAAGCTAAAGAAGCGGTAGTCATGGGGGACCTAAACTACCCAGGCATCTGCTGGGAGACGCAGACGGGCAAAGTCCCACCGTTCACGCAGGTTTCTAACCTGTGTACAGGACCTCCACCTGACACAGGAGGTACATGGTCCCACTAGGGGGAATGCCATACTGGATCTGGTATTGGCAACGGGGGATGACATGGTAGGGGACCTACAGATCGGTAGCCATCTGGGGGACAGTGATCACCTAATAATAGAATTCACCATAAGACGTCGAGTGGGTAAGGTAACTAGTAGGGTGAAAGTGCTAGACTTTAGGAAAGCTG
>NW_005844553.1:0-2172 GCF_000455745.1 Alligator sinensis | reverse complement strand
AGCAACACTAACTGCTGCTGTCCTGTCCTTTCCTTACGCCCAAGGTTTTATAGGGGGCGCAGTTCAATCTGATTTCACAGCTGACTCCCATCTATGTCCCAGTAAAGGCCTTGTACCTTTGTAGCACTCTGCCCAGGGCTCCCCTCACCTCCTTGTTGCGCAGACTGTAGATAAGGGGATTCAGCATGGGGTTGAGAACAGCGTAGAAGACAGAAACCACTTGTCCTTGTCTGGGGAGTGCTGTGCCTGGCGCTGCATGTACATGAACATCCCCGTCCCATAGAATATGGTCACCACAGTCATGTGAGAGGAGCATGTGGAGAAGGCTTTCTGGCGCCCCACAGCAGAGCCAATCTTCAGTATAGCCCGAATGATGCCAATGTAAGAAATCGGGACAAGGAAGAGAGGGACCATGAGGGTGAAGAAACCCCCTATAAACATCATTTTCTCTGTGCTGGAGGTGTCCGCACAGGATAACTTGATCAGGGCTGGGGTTTCACAGAAGAAATGATTGATGACATTGGGGCCACACAGCACTGGCCACAAGAAAGGTGAAGGAATGGCTGTTGCCAGGATGCCAATTGCCCATGATGCTGCTGCCAGGTTGATGCACACTCTCCTGTCCATGACAGTATTGTAGTGCAGGGGGTTGCATATGGCTACATAGCGGTCAAAAGCCATCACCATGAGGATGAGGCATTCAGTGGAGCCCAGGATCAAAGCGATGCAGACCTGCGCTGCACACAGCTCATAGGAAATGCTCTTGCTCCCTGTCAGGATGTTAGTCAGCATTTTCGGGACCACAATAGAAACATAGCACAAGTTCAAGAAGGCCAGGTTGCTGAGGAAAAAGTACATAGGGGTGTGCAGTTGAGAGTCCAAGGAGGCCAGTGTGATTATAGTGAGGTTTCCCAGCACAGTCACAGCATAGACCAAGGAAAACACCACAAAAATGAGCCACTGCAGCTCTCGCTGGTCAGAAAGTCCCAGCAGAATGACCTCTCTGCCCATGCTGTGATTCCTCTTTCCCACCTTGCTCTCCATGCTAGACCCAGAATTGTGTAGGCCAAATGTGGACGGAGATATGCACAGACCTGCAGAAAGGGACAAAAGGAATTGTGGGTTAGAATGACAGTATGGGAATAGACCCTGATGTTATTAAATGTTGCACGACGGGTAGGAGAAAAGATTGAACCTGTCATCTCTTGAGTTGGACACACAGGTTTTAACTATGCGGTTTGAGAGACCTCCTCTGCATATCAGCTGGAAAAGGGAGACAAAAATCCTGTTGGGACTTGGTGGATGTTGAACTGAGCGGTGACACACGGCCAGAGGTGGAAAGAACGCCCAGATCTGAGTGTGGTAATCATTTACAATGACTATCATAAGCATAATATGCCCAGTGCATCAGAACTGACCCCAGATTATACCTATCTCATGCATGCAGTGTTTGCATTCAGCGCAACAAAAAACAAATGCTGTGTATGATATTCTCTCTTGGTTTTTTTCCTCCGTCTTCTCTCAATCAAAAAACAACCTTGCACTTGCCCTAGCTTCCCAGAGTAAATGCTTTGAGAATTTTATTCTAGATCACCAACCGAACCAGCCAAGAAACACTCCTCAGGACCATGACTTCCTGCTTACACGTGGAGCAGCCATTTACCTGCAGCGGTACTTCCCAAAGTAAGGAAGGGTGAGAGATTTTGGCTCACAGTGAGTGGACATAGGGAGCTCTGTAGAGCTGATGATATTTTAGTGGGGTGATTTGCTCTTCTCACTTTCCTCTCTGCACACCACAGGGTGTGCCAGACTGCCATGGCCCCTCACACACTCAGCACCCCTGCCATCCTGAATTGTTCCATGCAACTCAATGGAGGAAGGGGCTATCCAGAATGAGTTTGGGTATCCAAATTTGACCATAAGAGACTAGAGATGAGAGAGCATCCCATATCCTGGACTGGACCCTAGGCAGAAAGGTGACCTGTTTGTGAAGGTACACTGCACATCCTTCTTCTGCCTTTAACTTTGAAGAGTCTGCCAGTGCTTTCTGTGCAGCGTTAGGGGAAAAGCCAAGAGCAGGAAGTGACTGATCACTCGAATGACTCAAGTAACATTCAGGCCCTGTTGCCAAAACAAGTCTTACTTTTGATTCAGAAAAGCAGAATAGCTCTG
>NW_005844552.1:0-4781 GCF_000455745.1 Alligator sinensis | reverse complement strand
TGGAAGCTGACAAGAGAGCTAAGGATGTACAGAACAGATGCCCCAAAAAAGAGAGTAATACCCAACTGTATTAATACATATGTTATCCAGTTATTATATGGTTCAAAGAAGAATGAATGTATACACAGGCATTTAGATTTTAATACTCTAGGATTTACATCCTCCGTCATTTGGCCTACCTGGCCAACTGGCAGTGAATAAAGGCTATAAGGTTTCCTTTACTCACTGCTGAATGAATCATCAGTGGGGCTGGAATAAGAGCCCCTGGAAGTTGTGACAACAACAACCACATGATCAGATAAAAAGAAAGAGAGATTGGACCAGTGCATGAGTGGAGGCATATTTCTCAAAAAAAAAAAAGAAAAGAAAAAAGTATATATTTTCATTGAGTGTGAAACGTGTGACTATTTTTTGTTGTGTTTTGTCTAAAAGACTGGAGTTTTTACAATAATTCAAAAACTGAATAAAAACTTGTAAGCAGCAGAAATAGATATTCCTACCTGATTCCAATTTCCTAATGCAAAAACAAGTGCAGACAATGATCAAACCAGTGACAGAGGTGCTGGCCCTGGAGCTAAGACACAAGGAGGAAGTTACCTTCTTCTTCATTGTATCTTGAATCTGAAAGCACAAGTAGCAGAGAGAAAAAGATAAATGTGGTGAACACAACATATTGATTTTCTCAGTGGAGTGAGCCAGCACACTGATAATCACAACTGGGAACTGGAGTTAGATGACTGGAACCATCACATAGTACAAACTATAAGAAGGTGGGGGGAATAAATCAAAGCTGGTTAAGCCCACAATATTAGAGCAAGCACTGAGACTGGGATCCCATTAATTAATGGTGACTCCCCTCTCCCTTCCCCTGAATTAGAAATCAGATCAAATAGAGACAGGGAGGCTGAGTTCAGCGTGTGATGAGTCTGCGTCACATTCTGCACTAAATTAGGTCTGTATGTAGATCTAGGGGTCTATTGCTGCATGCTGCTATGAAAATTTCCTTTGAGGAAGACAGTAACATAAGATTCCTCACCTAAAATCACTGATTACAGACACAATTTACATGCAGTAATTTAAGACCATTACTTGCTCTGCTCATGCAGACACAAAGAATAAAATGTATTGTCATCCTCTTTCTTACCAATCTTTAGGTATTTAAAGACTATTACCAATCTCCTTCAGCCTACTCTTCTCAAGGCTAAATAATCCCAGTTCTTGTGTCTTCCTTTTTTCTATCTTAAAATATCAGGTGACGGAGAATGCAACATATCTAATAGCAGGTTTTCCAGTTGTGGTTTACCATTACTGGTATATCTGCACTTCAGTTGTGAATGTCTGATTTAGTCTTCCACGCAGTGGATTTTATTTTGCCTTTGTCTGTGACATCAAAGGACCTTCAATTACCAAAAAAAAAAATTACCTTCTTTTCAACAGTTTTTACCTTCTTCTGCAGTATCCGAATTGGCATAGCTCCTTATTTCCTTCATGGTAAGGTATTCTATCCGGAGTGTATCATCCTTGTAGCTGCTATCTTAACCCTTTCCAACCCTCCCCGCCAACATTTTCTCAACTTTTCTCATGACAAAACCATGATTTTCCTTTCTCTTCTCTACCTCATTGTTTTTGCCACAGCAAATACATACATGGTGCTGAATATGCAGGGAGTGGAGCTTATCCAGGTTCAGATTTGGATCCCAGCCTATTTTTATTGACCTCAGTCTTACAAGCAAAGGGTGTAAAGGAAGTTCTTGTTTCAAATAGTTTTACAATGAGACTTTACAGTGACAGAGATCTATCTATTTTGTTTGATTTTCCTCCATCATTTCTTACAGAATTAAAAAAAATGGATAAAAATACGACAGAAATTAAAATATATATATTTTTTATTCACGTGTGACTGATGATACTAAAATATATTCAACTGTTTCATGAAAAATGCACAAGAATTTCAAATGAATGAAGATCCATCATGTTTAATACCTGTCATTAAAAAATAACTCCTTTCTTTCTTTTTTTTCCCCCACCAAACTCAGAATTTCTCATACTATCCCCTACTCCTGCTAGCTGCCTGCCCACTGCTGTGTTGCCAGTTGCTTGTCAATGCAACCTAGTGATCTGTCTGGAGACTCTGCTGTCTCTCTGTACTCAGCAGTACTTAAATACATGGTTAACCCCGCTGATTTCAGAATGAGTATACTGTTCATTTGTCTTTTTTGATTAGTTTTAGATTTTTTTTCTTTTGATACTTTCAAGGGGGAACAAAAAACAGACAATGCAGATGGCAGCTACTGCATCGGAGCAGGAAGAAATTATTGCTACATCTCTTCCTTTGAGATTAGAAGCAGGGCCTTTGGTTTTTAATGAGGCACAATAACAAATTAATCAGTAATTCAATATTTCTATAAATATGATAAATATGATTTGAAGCATATTCTGAATCCAATTCACTCAAACTTCACCTACCTGATCAAAACTTCTGAGACGCTTTACAATCCTGAGTGCATGTCAGACCCTTCAAATGCCATCCACTGTCTTGTCAAGAAAGTTTTTTGAATAATAAACTATTTCAGTTGATTCTGGCTTCAAAGCAGCTTATCGCAGTTTTCCCAGCCTCATTAAAAATAACGCCCTTTCTGCTCTAGACTGATAAATGTGCTTTCCCCTTGCAGCATTTGTCAAGTTGGAAAGTTAAAGTCAAGTCATGGCAAATATGCAGTAATTTCAACTGCCATCATATGAGCCTTCTCTTAAAGGAAAGAGCCAAGTTCTTCATTTCTAAATGATAGTGAATCTCCAAAACAATAGACATTGCATTTGATGTCTTATAATGATCAAAATGACAGCTTCCAAGTGAGTAATCAGAGCCTGGGGGATTTAATCCTACAGGGCAGCATGTAGCTGTCTTCAAGGCACTGGTGAAGTTTGGGGTGGCCAACCTGTAACTTGCACCACTAGCGGCAGCTTCCGCGTGGCATCCGGTAGATCAGAGGGGACGGGCAGCACAGCGGCAGGTGGGACAGAGAGGAGGAAGCAGAGCAGCTGATCAGGCAGGGACCACAGGGTAGGTAGACTGTAGAAAGCACAGAGGCAAATTGAACATGAGAGTGCAGGGCAGGAGGTAGAGCAGATTGAGCAGGGGAAGGAGAATGAAGTGGCATTTGAGGAGAGTACAGAGCTCATTTGAAGACTTTGGCAGAGGCACTATGCATACTGATGGCTGGGGGACTTGGGTGAGGGAGGCGTTAGGGGGCCCCACTGCAGATCGATAGCCATGGTGAAGGGGGTAGAGAGGATGCTGCTGTGGAGGCAAAGTCAACTGTAGCTTGTTGTTTATCCAGGTCTCAGTGCAGTACAGGTCTGGCTGGCTTTTTGCTGCCCAGTCCAGGCCCAGTGAAATAAGCCTGGGTCTCCTTTTGTCCCTTTTGCATTTCATGCCCCAACTAAGTGGTGTGGCTGGGTGCTAGTTGTAGTTCAGGCCCTGGTGCAGGACAGCCCAGGGTCCCCATTTTATAGTTTTACAGCTGTTGTTTCTCAGCATAGCTGAGCCCGGCTGTACGTTTGCTGTATGTTTGGGACTGGCTTGAGCCCTGGAACATTTTGAGCCTGGCTTGGGCCGGGCATGTTTTGGGCCTAGTCCATGTTGTTGTTTTTGTAGCAATTTGTCCTGACCAAGCAGCATGGTTGGTGCTAGTTGCAGTTCAGGCTTTTTTGCTGTTCGACTGGTTTTTCTTTGTGTTCTCTTGCAGTTTCCTCCCCCAGCAGAGCTAGGCGTAGGACTAGAAATTTTGGGGTGTGATATGCTGATAAAAGATGCAGTTAGCCCCTCAAAGTCATCATGTGGAAGTGAAAATCAGTACTACAGCTTCGCAGGGAGCAGTGGGGGGTCCCTTGCAATGCAGAAGGACCTACATTTCCAGTGTAGTCTTTCTGTAGTTTCTTATTACCCTGTGAATTTCATTTTTCTATCTTCCAGCCACAGGTTATAATTAGAAAAACCTTTATATCTCTGTCTTTTTTATTTAATCCTAATCCTAATTTGTCACCATTTATAGATCCTGAATATTTAGTGGGCGAGTTTTGAAGAGGCACTTAAGGACCTGAAGGACTTAAAGGCATACACAGCATCCTGTTTGGTCTGTCTCATATGTGTGATGGGCTAGCTGGCAGTGACCTAGCCCAGGGGTTTTGAAAGGGCAAAAGATGATTGGAGGACTTGGGTTTCCCTTTCCTCACCAATCAGGCCCCAGAGACTCGCCCCTCCGTGTCCCCTGATTGGCCCCTTGGGTCACCTAGGGGGGGATAAAAGGGGCAGCACGGCAGACTCAGGAGAGACCAGCCAGGGACCACGAGGAAGGAGCTTCAAAGAGCTGGCAAGAGCTGAGCCAGTGGGGCGGGAGCAGTTGCCCCAGAAGAGCCTGAAGGAGCAGGACCTGCAGGCAGCAGTGGAGCACCACGGTGTGTGGCCGGCAGGAGAGGCGTCCTGCTGCGCTCCAGGATCCCCTACAAGAGGCTGTGGCCAGCAGGAGGATCTGAGCAGTGACCTAAGGGGTTCCCAGCTCTGCTTCCAGCTCCTCCAATCAGAGACCAGGCAGCTCAACGTGAGGCTAGGGCTCCAGGAAGGTCAAGACCCCTAGCAGCTTGCAGTACTACTGTCACTGGTGGCTGTGTGGCAGTGTTCCTGTCTCCCATATGGGAGATCCAAGTTTAAGTCCCAGCTTTGCTGACTTGGGGCAAGTGAGCTAGCAAAGAAAAATTCTTCTTGGAGTGCAAAGGGGTCA
>NW_005844551.1:4462-4802 GCF_000455745.1 Alligator sinensis | reverse complement strand
CGACAGCGCCCGGCTTTCAGCCAAACCGCCGATGGGATGGCACGTGTGTGGCCATGACATCTTGGCCTGTCTCCCGCAGCGCCGGTGTCCCGCATCCCCGCGCGTGTGAGCCTGGCAGCGTGCACGTGCAGTCGTGTCACCTCTGGGGGGCAGCGAGGCCATTGCTGTGTTGTGTGTGTGTGTGTGTGTGTTATTTGTCCTTCCTGGGGGAAGACGCCCGCATCCAGCGGGGGAGGAGAAAGAAAAGACGTGGGAGAGAAAAAGGGAAGGAGAAAAGGAGAAACAAGCAAAGGCGAAAAACGGGAAAGGGAAGAGTACGAAGTGTATCTGGGGTTCGTAA
>NW_005844551.1:0-335 GCF_000455745.1 Alligator sinensis | reverse complement strand
CCAGCCCCAGCCCAGAGCCACACTGAGCAGGGTAATAGCAGAGGCAGGGCCCATGGGGGCTGTGGTGGGGTGGGGGGCCAAAAGCATAGGGAAGTAAACCCGAGTCCCCCTCCCCACCTCCGAGCCCAGCAGGACACTCCCCCAGCTTGTGTCGTATGGGGGGGGGGGCGGGGGGGGGCCCATGTGTCCTTGGGGTTGGACCCATGTGTCCTTGTAACACTGCTAGTGCAGGAAGAAGTTGAGAGGATGCATAGTGGGGGCACCCACCCAGACACAGCCGCACCAGGGTCCTGTTACACCCGGCCCTGGTGCCCACCCCAGAAGCTGCAGGGTCT
>NW_005844550.1:0-4804 GCF_000455745.1 Alligator sinensis | reverse complement strand
TCCAGCTAATGCATGCATGCACAGAGTCCTGCATGGGAAAAGCCCAGACCTGTCACATCTTCAACCAACAAGCCTCAGGCCTGTCACAGTGGAGTTATGAGGATCCAGGTGAGCTCAGCTTAGTTACCTGGGATGCCAGCTTTTGGGTTGAAAAACCTTTGTCAGGCTGAGGAAGCACCTGTAGTTGGTGTGTCTGGTTGTCCAGGGTGGAAGGAATAGTAAAGAAGCCAGGGGCTGGCCTGGCACGCAGTGCAGGCAAGAAAGCCAGTCAGTGAAAATTGCTTCCATCCAGGACCAGCAGAAACCCCCGTGGCAAGTGGAGTCTCAAAGGGATTTTCACAGACCTCTCCAGCAGTTGAACTAGACTGAGGGGAGCCCAGGAGGCCACCACCTGCTTTCTTCTTCTTGGGCAAGCTGAGAGATCACCACCAGAGTGGGGCTTTGCATTTCCATCAGCTGGGTCTATCTGGTTCATGGGACTTGGACCTGCTGGGCCTCAGGATGAGCGTTACAGGACTGTAAGGCCTTCCCTTACCTGGTTGTGCACGGTGAGGCAGATGTTCTTGAGTTT
This sequence comes from Alligator sinensis, assembly GCF_000455745.1. Lineage (NCBI taxonomy): Eukaryota > Metazoa > Chordata > Crocodylia > Alligatoridae > Alligator > Alligator sinensis. Next base: position 4,233 of record NW_005844550.1, on the reverse strand, counting down.
CCCACCAGGGAGAGGGGTCTGAAGATCATAGGCCACCTCCAAGACCTGGCTCAGACTCTGCAACACAAGGTGACCGTCAGAGGCAGGGTCAGCGAGGAGAACCATGGAGCTCTCCTCACACCCACATACCCGCGCAGGCAGGCACGGGCCAGTGCTGCTTTCTCAGGCAGTATCGCACCACGGTGAATGAAGTTTGTCAACCCTTCCCTCATACTGCCACAGGAGACAGGGGAGCCTCTGAAAACAGTATCATGATGCCTCTCATGACAGAGAAGGAGGGCCATCGTGAGTCCCAGCACCTTGACCGCAGCCTGCTGCATCTGCAGAGAAGGAAGGCAGGACTGCGTCCTTCAGACAGACTTTCTGGGAGGTTGCTCTGGATCAGCAAGAGGCCCAGGCAAATTCCTCCTTCCTGGCACCCCCCTGGGCACCAAAAGAGACACACCTGGAAGCGCCTGCCCTTATCCCAGTGCTCGCTGGCACCCATTAGCGCACACAACGGCACACTGCCTGCAGGCAAAGCAGATTCTCACGCACATGATATCAGCCCCTGAGACTGGGTCTTCCCTGCCAGGACTGCACAGACAGACAAACATAGTGACACGTGACAGACATGCTACAGATTTAGAAAGACAGCAGCCCTCACCTCTGGGTCCTCGCTGCTCAGCCAGCTGCTGGTCATGAGATTAAAAAAAGGGAGCAGGTGGAAACTGATGTTGGCTGCCCAATTGTTGAGGAACGGGATCTTGTCCCTGACCTGGAATTTCATGTTGGGAGCGTGAGCAAAGCCTTGCACCATTGCAGAGGGGGAGCAAAGACAAGTCATTTGTACAGGAACATTGGAGGAAGTAGCAGCAGGACATGCAGGCCTGGTGGTCATGACAATGTCCCGGCAGCCCCCGTGCTGCTCGGGGCAGATGGAGAAGTTGGGACAGGTGGAGCAGGCACCAGGAACTACAACTAGGATTCAACCTGCTTCATTTGCTCCTGGTCCAAGAGCTTCAGGGCCTTGGTGACGGCTCCTGGGAAATACTCTGCAAGAGCCATGAAGGGCCCAATCCTGCTCGCTGCTCAGAGCTTCCAACCAGCCTGAGAAGGGGATCGTTTGCAAGGGGTTGGATCAGGCCCAGGAGGTGCAATGGAGACCCCCCTGACCAGTGGGGACACTCCAGGGGGGCCCAGGCTCGGTGTTAACACTCCTGCAGGAGGGACTCGTACTCATCTCCACGCAGCGCCTGCTTCATCTTGGTCTCCACCAGCCTCAGCACAAAACACAGTTTGCTGAGCGTCCGCACAAGAAAGGGCTCAGACCTCAGTGCTGCAGAAGGGATGGGTGGACACATTGTGCTGTTAGAGACATCTAGAGCAGAGACGGCTTTCCTTGGGCCGTAGACACCAGGCTGGTGAGGCCACACGTAGGTGGGGATTGAGTTTCAGTTCTGGGTTGTGCTGGTGCATGCACAGACCCACACGGATCATAGCTGGATAATCACATAGCAGACATGCAGAAGGGACACAAGGAAGTTATGGTAGTTCTCTAGGTGGGGATTGAGTTTCAGTTCTGGGTTGTGCTGGTGCATGCACAGACCCACACGGATCATAGCTGGATAATCACATAGCAGACATGCAGAAGGGACACAAGGAAGTTATGGTAGTTCTCTTCTGCTCTTGGGGAAACTGAGCCACTGAGCAGTCCTGACTGAGCTTTCCAACCCTGCCTGAGACAACCTCCATAGCCAGTCTTGGGACTTGGCCTTGAGATTCCCACATGGCGTTTGAAACTGCTCATCCTGCAGGAAGGAGAAGGGGCCCAGCTCTCGCACCCCCAGGGAGACATGGGTCACAGCACCAGCCTCTCGCGAGCCCTCGGTCTCACTTGGACTCTCTCTCTCCTTTGCTCTCATTCCAAGTATTGCTGCTGTGACCCCCACGTCCCCCTCTTCCCTCCCATAGGTAGGCACAGCATGCAGGCATCCGCACTGAGGCTTTCCCCTTCTCCGACACTTTCTGTTGCCCCAAGTCTGATCTCAGCGCTCCCAGGGGCAGCCCGTGGAGGCTCTGTCTCTGCACGTCCCCTGTGCTGGGACCGTGAAGCAGCAAGGCCTTGGGCTTGCTCAAGGCTTGGTGCTGGGACTCCTGGCACAGCCGGGTCTGGCTGCCTGCAGGGCTGCGTCTCTGACTCTTCTTCCCTTCCTTCCCCATTATATAGAGCCATCTGGGAGCTGGCATGGGGGGTGCTCCGGGGGGCGGAGGGGGGCGGGGTGCGGGGGGGGGGGGGGGGGTCTCGATATTGCAACCTCCAGAAACATCCATCCCTCTGCCATCTGCAAATAACCCAACAATCCCCAGCCCAGCACCACTGCAGAGACAGACCTGGGCCCGGCAGCGCTGGCCCCCACGCCCTCTGCTTTAACCACTGCTGCTCTCCAGACCCCAAGATAAAACCGCAATCCAAGACTCGGAGAGGAGATCCAGTCCATGGCTCTTTTTTCTAATGCAAGAAACTCCACTGCCCTCCTGCAGGCAGGGAGAGGACACAGGACTCCTAGTTTCTGGCATGAACTCTAGAATGAGCACCCCGCTTCCCAGAGCCGGTTTCACGGCCGCAATCACGAGCAGGCGATTAATCAGTGCAGAGACGGCTTTCCTTGGGCCGTAGACACCAGGCTGGTGAGGCCACACACAGGTGGGGATTGAGTTTCAGTTCTGGGTTGAGGGTCTCATGTCCATTGCACATGGCTAATAGGTTATCCTGTGCACGGCCTGTAGATCCTGTGCCTTGCCGGCCCTCAGCTGCAAACCCGGGATTCACCTCCCCTCCTGGAGTTGGGAAAAGTCCCCAAGAGCCCTGGCTCCCAGCTTCCTATTACTTCACAGCCCTGGGACTCCCCCCTGTAGCAGCGGCTCTCTATCCTGGATACCCAGGATATCTGATGAGTGCAGGTCTTTTCCCAGCCCCTGCATCCCATCCAGTATGAGTGGGTGAGTGGGTGGGGAACGGGGGGGGGGGGTGGTGTAGCAGCAGCTATAATCTCTGATGGTCTCTTGGGGGCCAAATAGGCTTCAGCAGTCGTGTGCTGGCTTGGGCATAGGAGAGAGCAGAAAAATGACACCTGCTTCTGCCAGCAGCCACCACTGTCCCATCTGCTGCTGCTGCCCAGGGCGTCGGAGATGCCTGGTTTTGCCTGGTGAGCCCGACTCCTTTCCTGCATCCTAAAACTTAAGCCTGGGCACTTACACATGCATCTTAACTCTCCCGCTCCTCACTGCTCTCTTCGTTCTGTTCCCTGGGAGAATAATACAGCCTAAAAAAAAAGTTACTCCAAATCCACATTTTCCCATGATTAAACTGAAACACCACTCTCGCTGTCTATGGATAAATCCATAGAGATACATCAATAGATATGTTAATGGTGTTTCATTTAAATGATGGGCAAGTGTGGATTTGTAACTAATTTTTGCTGCGTAATATAGCAGGGATAGTACTATCTTATGGCAGTGAAAATAACTGCACCTAAAAACACATGTAGACACTGATAGGGCATGTTAATTGTGCCGGGTTAGCCCAGCCAGCCAGGGGCCAGATCCTCTGCTTCTGCCAGCCCCTTTGCTGCCCAATGCCGCCACCCAGAGCCTGGGGCTGAGCCCCACGGCCTGCTGCCACGGCCCCCGGGATTGCTCGGCCCCGGGCACATGAAGACGCTGCACCCAAGAGCAGCCAATATCAGCACGAACTGTGCCGGGGTTTATCATGTCTCCGTAAAGGCACGTGTAGATGCACCCACTGATGGTGTAGGTGTTGTCCCCAACGGACAGTGTGAGTTTGTGCCCGATGCGCTATTGCCAATGAACACACAGGGGTGGAGGATCTTTTTTATCTTACATAAAAAAGATTACATCATAGGGACCTTAACTGTATTGTGGGGCCATTTTGAATCATTGTCCCAGCACCAGTTCTTTTAACTGAGACACCAGGAGCCTGAGTGCGGGGCGGGGCTGGACCCGATGATCTGTAAGGTCTCTTCCAGCCCCAAACAACTATGAAACTTTGAAAGCTGGCAGAAGCATTTTCTTTCCCCGGCCCACAGCACTCCCGGCTAGGGGAGCCTTGTCTTGGCTGGCGCCCCAGCGGCCTGTTCCCTAGCCCGCTTCCTGGGCTCGGCTGCCTAAGATCCCTGCTCCCCCAGCCCGCTCCTCCCGCTGGGTTATGGTCATGGCATTACAGGCTTGTGC
>NW_005844549.1:3731-4804 GCF_000455745.1 Alligator sinensis | reverse complement strand
TCTCACATGCAAAGCAAGCACTCTACCACCTAAGCTAAATCCCCTGCATGGAGAAGGGGCTTAAGATTAATTGAGTCCTTGGGAAAGAGAAAATTGGACCCCCCACCAGGCCAGCAAAGGTTCCCTCTGTGCCCGTCGGGGGCTGCTACTGAGCTGACCCGGCTTCCTTGGCACATGCAGGGTGAGCCTGGCAGCATGAACATCACTGAGGGTCATGCAGCCAGCACTGTAGTCCCCCTGTGCTGTTGGACAGGCTGGGGCCAGGGTCGGCTGGCAGGGGAATGAGGCTTTGGGCAGAGCCAAAGGTGCCGAAGGGGCTGGCCCAGGGGCAGAAATGGAAATCATGGCTAGGTGGAGGGCACCTTTGGCTCTGCCCAAAGCCTCGTGTGTGTGTCCCCCAAGCCAACCCTGCTCCCAGCCTGTCCCACAGTGCTGGGGGACTACAGCACTGCCTGTATGACCCTCAGTGGTGCTCATGCCCCCAGGCTCACCCTGGACATGCCACGGAGGTCCAGTCGGCCATGGACATACCAAGGAGGTCCAAGCAGGCACAGAGAGAACCTGCCCTTGCCTGGGGGTGCAGGGGGGGCTCCAATCTTGTGTTTGCCAGGGACTCAGTTAATCTTAAACTTCATGGGCATGTAGGGGAATTATCTCAGGTGGTGGAGTGCTTGCTTCGCATGTGAGAGGGAGCGGGATCGTATGCCCACATTCTCTAGCAGCTCGCATGTCCTTTTATCCCGGCGTGCCCATGCTAAGGATGGAGCACGGAAATGGAGGTGCAGTGCTGGGACGGGGACAGTGCTGCTGGGACAGGACAGGACAATCCCATACCTCCCTGCCCGGGCCAGCAGAGTGCCCAGCACAGGGGTGGGTGCGGGTCGAGAGGTGGAGTTTGCCCCCCGATAAGTCTGGCCCCAGCCTTGGCCAATCCAACAGTGCTGGGGGACCGCAGCTCGGGCTATGTAACAACCAGTTGAGCAGAGAGGCCAAGCTGGGGCTGGGACCACCTTCATTTCAGCAGTGTTGTTGCCCTCTGGCTTGCCCAAGGTGTGCCGAGGAGGCCGGGGGGG
>NW_005844549.1:2962-3709 GCF_000455745.1 Alligator sinensis | reverse complement strand
CAGCCCTCTGGCATTCGCAGAGGGAACCTGCACTCGCCTGGTGTGGGGAGCATCCACTTTTCTGTTTGCTCAGGGCTCCAAAAAACCTAAAACTAGCAGGGCAGTTATCTCAGATGGTAGAGTAATCGCTAAGCACATGAGAGATAGCAGGATAAATGATCACTTTCTCTAGCCCTTTGAGTTGCCGTTTGTCCCAGCATGCCCATCCCATGCTGCAGCTGAAACGGGGACTTGCAAAAGGGCTTGTTCCTCTGTGCCTCCTCGGAGGGCTGTTTTGCTGCATGTGGGGTGTGGTGCAGCTGAGCAAGCAAGGGCAAGCAGCAGGCACAAGACAGCTCTTGGCTCAGAAGAAAAAAACCAAAAGCCAGATAGGAGTCAAACCTAGAAATTTCTAACCTGAAATCAGGCATGTTATTAACTGCACCACCAGCCTGCAATCACCAAGTGCTTCCAGCTGGGGGTAAAGGGTGAGCCTGTTTCCTGGTGCTCTGTCCAGAGTCCTGTGCCCCGTTCCCCTCCTGGCAGCTCACAGGGGTTCAGGCAGGTGAGTGTGGAGCTCTCCAGCAGACTTTTTGGCCCCCGTTCTGCTTGGGCAATACAACATTGCTAGGCATAAAACAGGGCCCACTTCTTAACCTGCATGAGTCTTCCTGGTCCAAAAGAGCTGGTGTCAGGGCTGAAACAGAAATTGTGCCTAGGCGGAGGGCACCATTGCCTCTGCCCAAAGCCTGGCTTGGTGGCCCCAGA
>NW_005844549.1:961-2432 GCF_000455745.1 Alligator sinensis | reverse complement strand
CTCAGATGGTAGAGTAATCGCTAAGCACATGAGAGATAGCAGGATAAATGATCACTTTCTCTAGCCCTTTGAGTTGCCGTTTGTCCCAGCATGACCATCCCATGCTGCAGTTGAAACGGGGACTTGCAAAAGGGCTTCTTCCTCTGTGCCTCCTCGGAGGGCTGTTTTGCTGCATGTGGGGTGTGGTGCAGCTGAGCAAGCAAGGGCAAGCAGCAGGCACAAGACAGCTCTTGGCTCAGAAGAAAAAAAACAAAAGCCAGGTAGGAATCAAACCTGAAAACTTCTAACTTGAAATCAGGCATGTTAGCCATTGCACCACCAGCCTGCAATCACCAAGTGCTCTGAGCTGGGGGTAAAGGGTGAGCCTGTTTCCTGGTGCTCTGTCCAGAGTCCTGTGCCCCATTCTCCTCCTGGCAGCTCATGCAGATGCAGGCAAGTGAGTGTGGAGCTCTCCAGCAGGCTTTTTGGCCTCCGTTCTGCTTGGGCAATGCAGCATGGCCTGGCATAAAACAAGGCCCACTTCTTAACCTGCATGAGGCTTCCTGGTCCAAAGGAGCTGGTGTCAGGGCTGAAACAGAAATTGTGCCTAGGTGGAGGGCACCATTGCCTCTGCCCAAAGCCTGGCTTGGTGGCCATAGGCCCATACGCCAGGGCCAGCGCGTCAGCCTTTTGGTTCCCAAGAGCTGTGCATGAAGGAGCATGTGCATAAAGGCTTGCAAGGCAAGTGCAGCATGCCACCAAGGCTGGGGCTGGGGCCACCTTCATATCCGTGGTGCTCATGCCGTCTGGCTCAGAAAAAAGCAAACACTATAAGGAGGCAGGAGTCAAACCTATAATCCTCTGATTCTTTGTCAGATGTGTTATCTATTGCACCACTAGCCCACAAATGCCATGAGCTCCCAGCTGCTAGTGAAAGCTGAGCCCACTTCCATCATTCCCACAGTGGTGTGTGAGCGTAGAGCTCACCATCAGGGTGTTTGGCCCCCGTTCTGCTTGGGCAACGCAGCACGGCTGGGCACGAGATGGGGACAACTGCTTCAGTGCTGTGAGGCTGCCAGTCTGAAGGGGCTGGTGTGGGGGCAAACGGACATTATGCCTAGGTGGAGGGCACCTTTGGCTCTGTCCAAAGCCTCTTGTGTCTCCCGCCCCATCAAGTTGACCCTGGCTCCAGCTCACTGGCATTTGGGGAGGGAACCTTCCCTCAACTGGTGGGAGGCCTCCAATTTTCTGTTTGCCAAGAGTCACAGCTCTTCTAGCTCCAGGGGATTTAGCTTGGTTAGTAAATGCTTGTTTAGCATGTGAGATGCAGTGGGATTGATTCCTTCTCTCTCCAGCAGTTTGGGGTGTCTTCTGTGCCAGCATGCACATGCTACAGCTGAAATGGGGGCTGGGCATGTGCCTCTGAGGAGGGCTGTCCTGCTGCAGGAGGGGTGTTGTGTGGCTCAGCAAGCCAGGCCATGCAGCAGGCACT
>NW_005844549.1:0-817 GCF_000455745.1 Alligator sinensis | reverse complement strand
TTTTGAAGCAGCCAGGTGGTGGGAGACAGGGGAGAACAGGGCTGTGCTCCCCGTGGCTCCAGGCTCAGCCATGGTGGGGAGCGCAGCCCTGGCTCTTCCTGCCTCCACAGCTGGGCTGCGGGAAGCTGATCTCAGCTCAGGGGAAGGGACCTGCGCCCCATCACTTCCTCTCCCCAGCACTAGCATCAGTCAGGGGAAGGCAACTCCGCACAGCTGGACTGAATTCCCAACCCCAGCTGGAGGATCCCCAGCTGGGCTGAGTTGCTTTCCTCAGCCCTGTGGTAGTGCTCAGCTCAGTCCCTTCTCCAATCAATCCCAGTGCTGGGGAGGGGAACTGAGTCCCCAGCTCGCCGGTTCCAGGCAGCACCCTTCCCTCACCTGGCAGGCAAAGCGGGGCCCACAACCCCAGGAGGACTGGCACAGCCCCTGCAGCCCTCCCGGGATTGGGCCCCAATCTGCCTGCCAGATTAGAGAGGCTGTTTCAAGCTTCCCCGTTATAGCCTATGGGCAAAACATCGATACAACCCTGAGACAGCATCACTGTTTCGCCGAAATGAAATGGAACAGAAGCCTTGAATTGAAACGAAATTCAAAATGAAATGTTCTTCCGTTGAAACCTTGAAATGCAAGTCCAAATGGTACAGTGCTGTTTCACACACAGCTAGCAGGCACAGGAGAGCTCCTGGCTCAAAGAGATCAAAACCAAAAAGAAAACCAAGGCACATAGGACCTGAACCTACAATCATTTTATCCATGCTCAGAGATGTTATCTATTGTGCCACTGGTGTAGGCTTCTCCATGGCCTCTCAGCTGCTGG
>NW_005844548.1:4456-4804 GCF_000455745.1 Alligator sinensis | reverse complement strand
GACCCAGATCCTTGAGAAGGATCAGTCCCTACCACTTTGTGCACCAGTACAGTGAAATGACCCTAAACTCTGTGACTTCAACCCAAATTCAGATCCAGGGAAAAGACTGGGACAGCTCTGATGACACCTGATCCTCCCCCTCTATGCGACACTGGTCAGGCTGCAGTTGTAGTACTGTGTCCAGTTTTGGGCACCGCACTTCAGGAGGGATGTGGCCAGCATGGAGAGGGTCCAGAGGAGGGCCACTCGCATGATCAGGGGGCAGCAAGGTAGGCCCTACTAGGAGAGGCTACGGGACCTGAACCTGTTCAGCCTCCACAAGAGAAGGCTGAGAGGGGATCTAGTTGT
>NW_005844547.1:1718-4815 GCF_000455745.1 Alligator sinensis | reverse complement strand
GCACAATCACACTCTCACAGGCAACAATTAAAGGTGTTCCTGCTCAAATACAACTGGGTGGGCTCACACTCAGTGATTAACGGGTGTTCAAGCATAACTGAAGCACAATCACACTCACAGGCAACAATTAAGGGTGTTCCCGTTCAAATACCAGTGGGTGGGCTCTCACACAGTGATTAACGGGTGTTCAAGCATAACTGAAGCACAATCACACTCACAGGCAACAATTAAGGGTGTTCCCGTTCAAATACCAGTGGGTGGGCTCTCACACAGTGATTAACGGGTGTTCAAGCATAACTGAAGCACAATCACACTCACAGGCAACAATTAAGGGTGTTCCCGTTCAAATACCAGTGGGTGGGCTCTCACACAGTGATTAACGGGTGTTCAAGCATAACTGAAGCACAATCACACTCACAGGCAACAATTAAGGGTGTTCCCGTTCAAATACCAGTGGGTGGGCTCTCACACAGTGATTAACGGGTGTTCAAGCATAACTGAAGCACAATCACACTCACAGGCAACAATTAAGGGTGTTCCCGTTCAAATACCAGTGGGTGGGCTCTCACACAGTGATTAACGGGTGTTCAAGCATAACTGAAGCACAATCACACTCACAGGCAACAATTAAGGGTGTTCCCGTTCAAATACCAGTGGGTGGGCTCTCACACAGTGATTAACGGGTGTTCAAGCATAACTGAAGCACAATCACACTCACAGGCAACAATTAAGGGTGTTCCCGTTCAAATACCAGTGGGTGGGCTCTCACACAGTGATTAACGGGTGTTCAAGCATAACTGAAGCACAATCACACTCACAGGCAACAATTAAGGGTGTTCCCGTTCAAATACCAGTGGGTGGGCTCTCACACAGTGATTAACGGGTGTTCAAGCATAACTGAAGCACAATCACACTCACAGGCAACAATTAAGGGTGTTCCCGTTCAAATACCAGTGGGTGGGCTCTCACACAGTGATTAACGGGTGTTCAAGCACAACTGCAGACATCCACACTCTCACAGGCAACAATTAAGGGTGTTCCTGTTCAAATACAACCGGGTGGGCTCACACTCGGTGATTAACGGGTGTTCAAGCACAACTGAAGTACATTCACACTGATGTATGAATGTGACGAACATCCACTAAGCGCGGTGGCACCGACCAGCGAAGCGCATTGCCCCTCAGGGATTAGAGCCCGTTCCCCCTCAGGGATCAGCAGCTGCCCTTTTGGTCCCTGTCCCAGTGTACCCGTGTCTGCTCAGGGGTTTGCTGCTGTTGCTGCTGGCGAGAGCAGGGCTGGAGGAACACCCCGCGAGACAGGAGAGGGTTAAAGCGAGACGCTGTCGTCATCGCGCTCGCTCCGGCTTTGAGCAAATCATCTCTCCTCTCATGGCCAGCGAGGAGGAGGTGAGAGGCAGGGAAGTGTTGGCAGGGCATGAATGGGGGGGCCTTTGGGCTACGTGAGGGGGTGGGGGGTGGTGCTTCGGACCTGTTGGGCATGAGATATTGCGGAAGGACTTTTCCGTGTGGGTTTGTGGTGCCAGAAGCTGCAGGTGACGACTGTGAGCGGAGGCGCCTCCGTGGCACCTTGCGGTGTGTTTGGGGAGCCTGCCCGTGGGGGCCCTGAGGTTTCCGAGGGGCTCAGGGCATTGCTTCTTGGCGTTTTAGCTAAAATCAAGTGTAGGCCTGTGGAAGGCTCTGATCGGGTTGGTAGGCAGGCCTAGGCCTGGCTGCTGCCTAGTTGGGCCTTGCAAGGCTGGGAAATTGAAAGAAAACAGAGCTAAATATGGAGGCGGAAGTGGGGAGGAGAATAGCAAAACCAGTGATGAGTGTGCAGTGGATGGAGCAGATACAAGCAGAGCGGATGCGAGGAGAGCCAAGCGGAAGTGTAGAGAGAAATCGGGAGAGCAGAGCAGGCAAGAAGAGTGCAGATGGAGGTGAGCTGACGACGGAGGAGGGGTGGAGCCTCGTGGGACGGCGTGGGAAGGTCCAGCCGGGAGCGGGGGGGAAGAAGACCCCCGAAGGGAGAGGAGCGGCGGCGGCGGAAGGGAGTCGTCGGGAGGCCCCGGGGCAAGAGAAGGAGGCGGCAGGAGCGGTGGACCCTGAAGAGGAGGAAAATGGAGGCCAGGGGACAAAATGGAGGGTGAAGGTAACCCTCACCTTTGAGGGGTATAAGGGGAACAAGACTCTGAGGCGCGGAGACTTTATGGCCGAGGTCCTCTTTAAGACCCTCAAAGTGAATCCGAGGTACGTGAACTGCGTGGTGGCCTTCGACAACAGGAAGGTCTGGAACGTGACTTTTGAGACTGAGAAATGTTATGCTGCCTTTTGGAAGGCGCATGAGGAGGCGTTGGAACGAGGGGAGCTGGAGGGGTTGGGGTTCGATATGGGGCGGACGGCACAGGAGAGAGTGCTGTATATTAAGATGTTTTCGGACATGTTGCATAAGGACGACATGAGACGATGGTTGGAGCAGAGGGTGGAGAGAGTGACGTTTGTGGAAAAAGAGTGTGATCGGTGGGGGATTTGGACGGGGGCATGGAGGGCGAAGGTGGTGCTCCATGAGGTGGTGGGGAGCCCGGGGGCAGCTAAGCACTTGGCTTTGGCGGTGCAAGTTGGGCCGTGTAGGGGATATGTGGTTTATCATGACCAGCCCAAGCTGTGCAATAGATGTGCAGGGGAGAAGTGTTCTTTGGCTGTACGGGAAAGTTTGTTATGCTATGAGGTGAATGTTGTTAATGGAGTTTTGAACCGAGAAAGCGGGTGTTTTGTTGGTTGTGGTGAAAGTGGTATGGTTTTAATACTTCGTAATAATAAAAAAAAAATCAAAAATAAAATCTGTTCTTATCAGTTTAATCGCTGAAAAAGACGGAGAACTGCTTACTTCTGCACCGCGCCCGGCCTGGTATCGCACTATTTCCAGGACCGGCGCCAACCCAGTCCGGCAGACTGCCGGAACTATAGAAACAAAAAGTGAGCTGACTAGCAGCTTGCTTTCCTTTCTCCTGTGGCAGCGAGGGTTCTCGTCAGTCATGACGGGCTAGAGAAGGCGGTGCCGCCAGTACGTCCGAAAGGGTATCCGGTTGCGCAAGCGACCG
>NW_005844547.1:1102-1425 GCF_000455745.1 Alligator sinensis | reverse complement strand
CCCCCCCCAACACGATGCCGGGAGCCCGAGGACGCCCCCCGGATGACGACGGAGCGCCCCGAGCGACAGCGCACCCCTCCGGACCCCCACGGCGCCTCGGTGACGACGGCGGGCCCCAAACGATGACAACCCCCAGACCCCGGCGGTCCCGAGGATGCGAGCCCCGAACCCCCCCGACACCGGACCCCCCGCCCCAAGGACGACGCAGGGGAAGGAGCAGACGTGACGGCGCTAACGTTTCTCCCCTTCCCTCTCCCAGAGAAGCTGTTCTGCCCGACCTGCCACCCGCCGAGACAGTACAGGGCGCACGGCGACATGAAAAA
>NW_005844547.1:0-357 GCF_000455745.1 Alligator sinensis | reverse complement strand
CAGCTGCCCGAACCCAGAAGCTGTACCGGGCCAACCGTCCCAAGACGGTGAGAGAGATCCTGGAGGGACCCTTGGCCTTCTGCCAGGTCCCCCGGGAGGCTCTTTTCAGATATTTCAGCAGGGCCATGGGAAAACCCAAGGATGCAGTGACTATTGGAGACCATGTGGATGCTTTTGCGGTGAATATCGTGTCCAAGTTCAAGGAACCTTGCAGCAGGGTAGATGTTGTGTTCGACTGCTACAAAGACCCATTGATCAAGGATGTTACTAGAAAGCGTCGAATTGGGAAAGGAAGAAAATAAGAATTGGAATTAGCAGCAGGGATGTCATGATGCCTGTGCAATGGAGAACAGTGAT
>NW_005844546.1:3249-4841 GCF_000455745.1 Alligator sinensis | reverse complement strand
GGCACAGCTTTGTGGCAGGAGAGCCAGAAATACACTTCTCCCTGCACCCACCCTGAGTGCCACTCCCATTCCCTTCCTCTGCCTGAGCTGCTGCTCCGCTTTCTGCTCCCTGCTCGTAGAAGCTGGAGTCATAGCACACGGGGGCTGGAAGGGACCACAAAAACCATGAAGAGCCATCAGAGACTGCAAAGGAAAGGACGTGACACAGTACTTGGCATGGGCTCAGGTTAAGGAAGCACTCTCTATCTCTCTATGTTTATTTGTGGGGATAGCAATTATATCTTTAAATATCAGGTCTCTAATTTTATCAATTGTATTAATTAATTAAAGATAAAACTGCTTTTCAAAATACCACTATAAACATTGCATAACAAAGAGGAAGCTACAATGAACTCCAATGCACTAGTAACACGAGTTATAATATCAGTGAAAGAGTTTGGATAGATAGAGAATAAGACTGAGAAGCACATCCTCCTCCTTCTATATCACACCTCCAGCATTGTCTCGCTCTCCGCAGCCATGCACCCATGCTTCCCCATCGCTACGTAGTATGCCAGGAGGAGTTGGCATTTCCCATTGGAAACACCCTTCCACTGACTCAGTGATACGGGTTGTCCTTTGGGACAACATTTTCTATCTCTCGTATTCACATTGCTACATGCCACTGAAGGGTTCAGTGTCACAACAGACCTTTAATTGCCTGCCTCACTCCCGGTTTGAAGTATGGATTCATTTTTAGTGAATCAGGTGGGACAAGACAGTATTGCAGTATAAAAATGCATCAAACACTAATTGCCACAAGACTGATACAACACATGCACAGGGATCTCGGCACGTGAGGAATGAAGTCCGCATTGCCGACAGGCACCTCACTTCCCGCAGAACGGCTGCACACCATATAAAAGCTCTCCCGTCCCAGTCCTCCTCATTCAGCTCATCATCTCTCTCCGCATTTCTGATTCCTGCTCAACGCAGTAAGTCTGAATAAACTCTTTCTCTCTACGATTCAGAGCAGCAGCTTTCTTAGACTCTCATTTTAGAGAGGATTTGAAAAATATCAGTGGGTTTAAAGAGGGGCTTTGCCACAGCCCAAGTTGTGACTGCCAGCTGGTAACACCAAAGACCTGTGCAGGATGCACCGCAATTGTGTATCAATGGGAGAAAGCTGAGGGATGGTAAAAGAAGTCGCTGTGGAGAAAGAAAAAAAGGTACCAAAAGTCCGAGTATTTCTGACCTCTCTGAAACCAGGTGCATCCAGCTGGAAACAGCCACAGTAGCTGAGATACCATAGCCTAAACCCAGAAATACCAGACAGAGCAGACATCAGTTGTGTGGGATCATGTCCAAACCAGCTTAGAAGTTCAAAGTAAAACAGTGTGCGCAGGGACCCACAGAAACACAGGAAGGAAATGTGAGCATCGCCCTGGGGTCCCTCTCATCCACTCTCTCCTTGTTGCAGCTTTGCCTACACAACACAAAGATGTGCTCTCGCAGATCTTGCCACGGCCACGGATCCTCATCCCATGGATGCCACCGACATGAATCGTCCTGCCACGGCTCTAGCTCCTCCGTTCACTGCGTCATCGAGAACC
>NW_005844546.1:0-3104 GCF_000455745.1 Alligator sinensis | reverse complement strand
GTGCAGCAATGCTGCCCACCCATGCAAAAGTGCTGCCCACCCGTGAAGTGCTGTCAGCAGAGCAAGCAGTGCTGCAAGTTCCCTCCACAGTGCCCCAAGTAAGAGCCACAGCCACGAGGAGGATGCCAAGACCTGCCCACTCCATTTATTTCCTTGGGATGGTGGAATAACTGCCTAAAGCCCTTTCTGTCTGCATTCATCATTTTTCATTTGTTTTCTCTTTTTCCGTTAACGTTCATCAATAAATGCCTGGAGCATCCTTGGAGACATCATCCCTGCATGGAGCGAAGTATTCTTATGAGGCCCCATGTGTGAAGTGATTTTTGCTCTCTGTGTGTGTCAGAGTCCTTTTCCTACCTCATTTCCTTTTTCAGTCTCAAATTTGAAATGCAAATACAATAAAGCTCCTCTTCCCTGAAAGCAGCACTCTCTGGGGATTGATTTACTTTTCACTCAGGTCGTTCCTGTCATCTATCTCAGCCGGTGTGTCCACAGACTCTAGAGTATAATTCAAGGAATAAGTATCAGTATATAATATAATCCAACTATAATCAGGGAAAACCCTGGCTTTGGGTCAGTGGCATCATCTCACAACGTCAACAATCCTCCCTCCGCTTGTACTAGTTGAAGAGGACCCTCATGCCTCGACATGTGAAAATAGGGGCCGGGCAAGATTGCCCCAAATGCCTTTCTCCATTGGCTCCATTCCTTTTTAACAGCACTTGAACACCAAGGTACTGCACAAAACCCCATCTCACTGCCTACTCTTTCACACCTACAGATCCTCTTCTCCCTGCATCTCACCAACCAGGGATTTAATCCGTTATAGCTCTCCCCGCCCCAGCTTCCCCCAGTTATGCAGTTTGTGCAATCCTTGCACAATGGATGCTCATGAGCACAAAAATAGCTCATCCCAGGTCATGCTCAACACACCAGAGCACTTCAAATCCAAATACTACCAGCTGGGTAGCAGCCACCTTCTCATAATGCCACCACTGATTCCTCATTTTTGGTAACTGGGACCAGACCACAAAATTCATTCCCCAATACACTGCAGTCACCAGAGCCAGGTTTTCCTTCCTTGACACCACTATTGAAACCTTATACATTTACCATCAGGTCCTTGCAGATCAAACTTTCCTAACCAGCATCTCAGATTAAGCAAGCAAGAAATGTGTTTAATGCATGCCCGTGACAGATGACAGAAAACAAAGCCAGAATCTGAAAAAATCATTTTTGGTTGAGGAGCCAAAACAAATTCAACATTCACATTCATTTCTGACATTTGGCTCTATTCTTTGCTGGCAAAACATTGCAAAAATGCGATCAGTGCAATGCCTGCAGGGTCAGACCCACAACTGATTCAAGAAGAATTACAGACCATTTGACAGAGACAGGCCAAGTATCAGAAACCCTTTAGTTGTCCCTCGGACAGTGATTCACCCTCTCAGCATCCCTGAGCAATTCATGCTGCCTTCCCCAAGTCCACACCACAACCCTTCCTTGTAGTACCTAAGCACCAGTTTCAAGTCCAAATACTGCCAGTTGGGTAGCAGCCACCTGCTCATAATGCCACCACTGACTCCTCATATTACAGTGACTGGGACCAGACCACAAAATTCATTCCCAAATATCCTGCAGTCACCAGAGCCAGGTTTTCCTTCCTTGACACCACTATGGAAATCTTATATATTTACATTCAGGTCCTTGCAGATCAAGCTTTCCTAACCAGCATCTCAGATTAAGCGAGCAAGAAATGTGTTTAAAGCATACCCGTGCCAAATGACACAAAGCAAACCCACAATGTGAAAAAATCATTTTTGGTTGAGGAGCCAAAACAAATTCAACATTCGCATTCATTTCTGACATTTGGCTCTATGCCCTGCTGGCAAAACATTGCAAAAGTGCAGTCAGTGCAATGCCTGCAGGGTCAGACCCACAATGATTCAAGAAGAATTACAGACCGTTTGACAGAGCCAGGCCAAGTATCAGAAACTCTTTAGTTGTCCCTCGGACAGTGATTCACCCTCTCAGCATCCCTGAGCAATTCATGCTGCCTTTCCCAAGTCCACACCACAACCCTTCCTTGTAGTACCTAAGCACCAGCTCTCACTGCCCCAAGCCGGCACTCAAAGGGCAGTCACGTACCCGCTGAGCAAGACAGCCATGCCCCCTCTTGTTTGTTCCCAGCACTCGGTATGCATCCTACACCATAGGCACTGGTTCAAACACAGGTACGGCTGGGACAAGAGACCAGACGCAAGGATTGGCTGAGAGGCTTGGATGAAAGGGGGAGCAGTTTTTCCCCTGGGGGGCAAGAGAGAGGGGCTGAGGGACAGGCTGGAGGCCGGATTGAGAGTCTCAGCGCAGTGGTCCCTCGCAGAGCCCCTGCAAGAGGCCTGCAGGAGCAGCAGTGGAGAAGCTGCAGCGGCACGAGCAGGAGCAGGAGCCGGCAGGGACTGCTGGCGTGGAGAACCCAAGTCTGAGGAGACCTGACTGCAGCCGCTGCGCCCGGGTGAGCACAGCAGAGCCGGGGCGGCGGGGACTGCCGGAGTCGGCCCTAGTTTCCCTGAGGGGTGAGGGGCCCCAGGGGCAGGCCAAGCCCAGGGAGGGGCTGCATTTGCCGGGGCTGTGAGGCTGTGCGGGGCAGGAGGGTTGCTACAGCCTGCAGCCCAGACACTGCTCCCAGCAGAGCCAGGGAAGGGGGTCAAAGGCAGGGGAAGGCTGTCTTGCAGGAACTGCAGAGGAGCTGCTGCTTGCTGCCCGGAGACCCCAGGAGCACGGAGACGGACGCCAGCGCCAGGGAGCGTCCACAGACCACGTGCAGGGACACAGACAATCCCCCTCCCTGAGATACCCCGCCAGGGGCAGTGCACACGGGACCCCAGTACACCGTGTGCAAGTGAGACACTGTGTAAATAAGTTCTTGAGGGTTTATTAGACAGTGTATTCGTGTGCTTATTTGATGATTATTTGTTATGTTGTAAATAATTAAATCCTGTAAATAGTTTGAAATTGTCTGCAAGGGTGCTTTAATTTAAGGGGAGGGTCTCCACCCGGGGCACTGCAGCATCTTCCCAGGGGAGCTGGGCAGGGCCACTGGC
>NW_005844545.1:2728-4841 GCF_000455745.1 Alligator sinensis | reverse complement strand
TTTACCTGTTTTCTCAAAGCTTCCTTTAGAGTGTGTGGTTCGTTCTACTTGTCCAGAGGACTCGGGGTGTCTGGCTATGTGGAAATGTTGCTTAATGCCTAAAGCCTTGCATAGCTCTTGCATAGTGTCTCCCACCAAGTGAGATCCTAAATCTGAATCAATTACTCTGGGAATTCCCATTCTTGAGAAAACTATGTTGAAGAGCTGTTTAGCAGTGACAGAGGCAGTGTTGGTTTTAGTAGGGATGGCTTCCACCCATTTGGAGAAGGGATCTACTATTACCAGACAGTATTTATTCCCTCTGCTAGTGGCGGGCAAAGGACCTATATAATCTATCCGAATCCTGGACCAGGGACCCTCTATTCTCTATGCATTCTTTTGAACTTGGCGATCAGCATTAACCATTGCACACTGTAAGCAATTATCACACCATTGATCTACATCTGCTTTCATGCCTGGTCACCAGCCTGCATCTTTAATCCTATTCAAAGTATCCTGTTTCCCTTTATGCCCTTGCTCATGCACAAACTGAATCAGGTCCCCCTGTACCTGACTGGGGATTATCCAGTGCCTTTGACCATCTGTATTCACCGTCCACCAGACATTATCAAACTGCTCAATCTTGTATTGGCCAGTAAGATCTTTTCCTGCTTTGGCTAAGGACTAGATTTCTGTATCCCCATCTTGGAGGGTACTTAAGTCTAAGGTATCTTTAGGGAAATGGTATTCCTTTCCCTAAAGTTTATCTCCAGGTACTTATTGCATCTATTTTCTTTACCTGGTCTGTGTCTTCAGTGCAGTTACTAGTAGCAGCAGCATTGGCTTTGTTGTTCTGGTGCACTTGTTCTGAGCGATTTTTTTTTTTTCTGATGCCTCTTTCTGCTCACCCAGGTGTCCCCAGTTCTTTCTTTGATCAGGTTAGCAATTTGCCTCCATTTGTCTGAATGAGAAATGGGATGCCCATCTGCAGCTACCATTTCTCTATCTAATCAAAGTGGGAAACATGCAGTGATTGCTCTGGGTGTCCAGTCAGAGTCGGTATAAATAGCAACAGAAGTGTCCCAAGATGTATACGCTAGGACGGCTTTAACTGCCTCTACATCAGCTGCTTGGGCAGAATGGGGGTGAGCTGGTCCTTGGAGCACTTCTCCGTCATTTATGCGGATGGCTCCAAGCCCTGTTTGGGGATGCCCTTTATGGTAGAAACTTGATCCACCTGTAAACCAAATTACAAACCCCTTCTGTTGTGCATCTGCAAGCCTCTTGCCTCCTTTGACAGGCCATACAAGGTGTTTTAGAAGAGGAAGGGGGCAGGTATGCTCTTCTGCTGCTATGATTCATCCATACAGGGCTGGTGAAACAGCTTGCTCTTTTTTAAACTCCGCTTCTCAGTTTACTAGGGCAAGGGTCCACTGAGCAATGCATGGGTTTGAAGCCTGGCCGTCTTGTAGTTTCCCTGATATGATGTACTTACGTGGGGAATGCACAGTCTGAACAGTGGCCTTTGACCCACCAATAATAAGTTCCCAATGTGTGAGGCTCCAGACCAGGGCAAGACACTCCTTTTCACAGGGGGTGAAGTCTTCCTCTGTTTGATTTAGGAGCCTGGAGGCATATGCAATGACTCGGAGCTTATCACAATGCTTTTGACTAAGAGTGGCTCCAATGCTTGTCTCTGAAGAGGACAACTGAATCACAAAAGGAAGGACAGGATCCGGATATGCCAGAGCCGGAGCACGAGCCAAATCTTGTTTTAAGGTAGCCAGGTGTTACGTCTCAGCTCTGTATTCTTGGGGAACCCTGGTACAGGATGCAGTCTGTCTGACTCACAAAGGACTCACCCCCCCCCCACCTAAACAAAACTGATTAAGATGCAGTGAGAGACGCACCTAAGACCCTCACCAGATAAGGGTGACGAGTGAATCAACTGCCCTAGGTCTCATTTACATGAGAGATGGAAAAGAGAAAGCCTGAAGCAGAGACTGCAGTGAATTCTGGGACCAGAGAAGCAGGAGAGCGCTGCATGATGGGGAATCTGTGCTTCCAATGTTAATCAACCCATGTTCACACACACCCAGCTCAGCATTTATCAGACCAGTTCTAATCTGGATTT
>NW_005844545.1:0-227 GCF_000455745.1 Alligator sinensis | reverse complement strand
CCCCTTCTGTTGTGCATCTGCAAGCCTCTTGCCTCCTTTGACAGGCCATACAAGGTGTTTTAGAAGAGGAAGGGGGCAGGTATGCTCTTCTGCTGCTATGATTCATCCATACAGGGCTGGTGAAACAGCTTGCTCTTTTTTAAACTCCGCTTCTCAGTTTACTAGGGCAAGGGTCCACTGAGCAATGCATGGGTTTGAAGCCTGGCCGTCTTGTAGTTTCCCTGATA
>NW_005844544.1:0-4854 GCF_000455745.1 Alligator sinensis | reverse complement strand
CAGCCAAATTATTGGCCACATCAGGCTGATTCCCGATACAATCAATTTTCTTTCTATCAGTGCTGATCCAATGCATCAGTGCACTTCTATTTCTGACTCTTCTCTTGCCAGTGCAATATTGTGCTCTATAAAATATTATCTGAGGTAGCTCCTTAAACTGCAGTACTCCATTAGCTGTGGAAAATCTTCTCCATAGTGTTTTGACCAAAATACTGCATTTTTACTCAAATCTAAGACATGTTTTTTACCACCAGTCAGTGTGGGGAAGGAAGCCTTGTCTTGGATTCAAGTGCTGGCCCTAGGCAACTGGTGACCCAGGTTTGGCTTTGGCCTCAGGTTTGGGTTGAAGCCGGAGTTGAGTCACCACCTGCCCTGGATTGGAATAGCTCTTTTGGCTGGGAGTGAGGCATGTGGCCAGGGGGAGCACGGAGACCTCTGGGGGAGGGAAACCTGCAGCATGCCCCCTCACCATCTGCCCCCTGTGCCTGCCTCCCTGCCTTCCCCATCCCCTGCTTTCTGCCCCCCTAATGCCTGCTCCCCATTTATCTTCTGCTCCTGCTATGACCCAGCCCAGCTGGGAGCTGCCACCACCACTTCTCCTTAGCTGGACTGGGGGAGCTGCAGGGGAGAGTAGGGGTGAGGGAGTCAAGGAGCAAGAAGGCAAGGGGGTGAGGTTCACGCACAGGCACGGAGGCACAGATGACAGGAGGGCACATAGTGGAGGACAGAGTGGGGGAGCAAGGGGCAGGGGCCTGGCCTCTCACCCCTTGCTGCTGCTTTCCCCACCTCAGTAGTGGGGTGGAGGGCATAAATTTAAGACAACCTTCCACTAATAGATTTATAATTTTTCATGTATAGAACCTAATTTGGGGGAGGGGGAGACTTAAATTCTAAGTCATCTTGGAATCAGGTAAATAAAGTAGTTTGATATATTCCAGGTAGAGTTTTCACTATTTTACTTGGAAGATTATTCTGTAGACTAACAGGAAGAGTTCCTGATGATTCTGTCAAAATTAAAATTGGCTCAGTGTGATTGCTACTTCCCTTGCAGAAACTTTGCACCAAATCCCCTGTCTTGCCTGAGAAGGGATGTGCCAAATATAAGGAAGACTAAAATCAAGATCTATAAGAGAAGTTAAATAAGAATAAGTTAAAGCAATTTAAGGTCCTTGAATTTCACTGTGTATCTCTTCAGAGATACTTAATCTCTATTGGCCTACAAGGAGGTGGTTGAATAGGAAGTATGGGAATAGCTGGGTGTATTAACACTCAAGACTTAGGCATGTTGCTGTTAGGGTGGCATATTTCTTAAGAGCCAGCTTTAGGGTTGAAAAAATATATAAGAAATTCGGTAAATATCTTCAGAGTATGTAGCACCAGCTAGAATAAAAGGTGAAACTGCAGTTTACTATTTATTCATTTGATGTTGTTCTAAATATTGTAGTGTCTTTTTGTTGTGCCAAAGGAATTCTAGCAGCTGGTAGTACCATAAGGGTTCACAATTCTTACTGCAACTGTTTTAACTCTGATTTTTGTATTGCTGTTTAACATTTCTTTTGACATAAGTGAGAGACAAGGGAAAGGCACTGCACCACTAATAAAAGACAGCACAATAATTGGAGAGGAATGAATGAATGAACTGAATGCAGTTGTAGTCATCTTATAAGACTGATCATTCTTTTGCGTACTGGACCATTTTAGAACAATCAAAAGTTCAAGATTCTATTTATTTAATTTCTTGAGCTGTTCTACCATGAATTAAATTTGAATCCATAAAATATTTCATCCTTGATTTCAATAAAGATCATTTCATTTATGTATGGGAGAGGGAGATAATACTATTTTTCACGTTTTGGGTTAACACCCTGCCATTGCATAAAGTCAAGTGGATGAGGGTCCCTAAAAATACCAAAGTTTCTTGTGCTTTTCTCCTCTGCTGTGATTTTTGAGCAGATGTTTTGAAATAAAATGAATGCAGGGAATGATTAAAGTAGTATAAAAATTATACCTAGATTTTGTGACTTATACAGGTTTATGAACGCGTTTTGAACATACTTTATAAACAAAACAGCAGAGGACTCAATAGAAATAAAATATGCATAGATTGTGCTTTGATTTCTGGTAAGGGAGCTGAGCAGCCTGTTCTTTTCTTAGCAGGGTTGGAGTATTTTTGTAACCCTGATGGTCTTTTCATGAGAGGCAGGAAGGAGAAAAGATGGCAGCATGTCTATATCTTGATGACTAGGAACAAGTTTTATGAAAAGTAAATGTAGTGTTATTGCTTCTTTTCATAGTTGCTGGGTATATATTCAAGCACAAGTGTATTCAGTTCTACTCTATCACCCATGCAAAGGTCTGAGTCAGTAGAACTGTATGGGTTTGAAATGGAGCACAAGTGTATAAGTCTAGGCAAAGAAAAATATTTCCTTTGAATCATTGAATATATCCATTTCTTCTTTAATATCAGAATAAAATTACATTATTTTTCAAATTTGGCAATGCATATCTTCTAGAACTTTAGACCTGTACCTGTTATTAACTTTGGTTGTTCACTTTTTCTTAGAATAAAATGCATCTAAAATTTGTGCAGGGTGAATCTCAAACAAATCCATCTCAAACAAATTTCTTATCTAAGATGAAATCATCATGAACAATGTTGGCTTATCTTTTGGTATAATTATCTAATCTCACAAATGTTGAACTTTGCTATCCACCACTTGAAGTTGATTTTTGTCCCTCTTCTGCTGTGGTTTATTTTATATACCGAAACATGCAATTTCTGACTCTTCACCATGGGATTTTGAATAATCTTACATCCCAATGATTTGGACAGGTTAATTCTTATTCTGGGTGGTTTAAAGTGCATACCAGTTTAAAATTGTACCAGAATAGGAACAAACATCACCTAAATATAACAGCTTCACTGTCTCACAACAGCAGCTAGAATTGCAATCTCCCTTGCAGCTATGCTTCCATAGTGCCTTCTGGGATAAAAATGACCTTGTCTTCTTGGAAATTTGGCCTGAGGCACTAGGAAGCATCAAGCTCTTACTTCTGCTAGTAACAAGCTGGGCAGAAGTATCACACTGAGATTGTTGTTGCCATTTCTCTCAGCATAGAGGTATGGGATGGATATCTACTGCCTCCAACTCCTCCAAGCATTGAATGCTCGTGATGCTGAGGCATGGCACTGCATTCGCAGTCTCCCCTTGCCAAACTGATTACCCAGTTGTACTAGATTTTCTTGAGCTTGACCCTGGAGCCTAGTGCATAAAGCTCTCATATGGTGCATATGGGACCAGGTGCCATCCTCTGAACAGGTGACTGCTTTGGAACTATCCCCAGGAACTTTACTGCCAGTCCTAGAGGTGGAAGAAAAGTGCAGACTGATGGAAGTATGTGCCACACCAGACACAATGATTATCAGTGGGTGTGATAACTTCACTATGCCAAAACCCACTTTCCTAGAGATCTGCATGGAGCTGACCCAGAGCTACGGAGGCACAGGCTACCAACATGCAAGTTCTTTGAGTCTGGAGAAGCAGGTGGCAAGAGCTGTTTGGAAACAGGCAAAAACCATATACTATCCATACATGGCAAATTATTTCAATCTGTGAGGATCTGGTGTTACTCAGGAACTGTGGACAGCCAAGAAGACGGTCACTCTGTGTTTCCTCAGACTTTCCAATAGCCAGGAGGTCTTTGGCTTTGTCCGTATGCTGTTGTCTGGTGTCGTCTTGTCTTGGGTGGCTCTGGGTAGTCTTTTATATTTCTCTTGTGTTGGAGACAGCCTGGTTGCAGTGTTTCTGTTTTGTTTTGGTTTTTTAAGGAACTGCTGAGTACAGACTTTCCCTTGAACCAAATTGGCAGAGCAGATGGTGGCACTGGATGTATTCTTGGGTTAGCTGGGCATGTGGGTTGATTGTGGGGGAGTGGGTGGACTGAATTGTGAAGAATGATGGCCCAGTAAATAATGGCAGCCATATGCCTTTGCACCTGAATTATAAAAGGCTGGGTCACATGTATGGCCCGTGATTTTAGAATAGTTAAAGTTAGAGAGGAGGCCAGAACAGCCATCTTATGGAAAGATGGGATATGAAAGCAACCTAAACTGGGAAAAAGAGACAAAACCTGCATTGATATATTCTGTACAATACAGATTTAACCCTGATGCATTTCAGTATAAATTTGCCTTGAATTATACTGATTTAGGGCTGTATTACATCTCTATGTGGTTTAAGGCCACTTTAGGCTGTGTGCACATTTAATTTGTCAATATCCTAACTAACATATTCAGTGGTACAGAAGTCTCAGCCACTGAAGGAATGACCACATCAGCCTAGAGGTACTAAAGTTTAGTTCTTGTTCCATGCAGAATAGAAGTAAGACACTTATTTTAGCACTAAAGGGAGCACAGTGTATTCACCTATACCTGGCAAGGTAGCTGAAGGCAGCGTCTTTAATTCCTGAAAGCAGGCCCTGTTATCAGAAGAGTGATAATATCAGCAACCAGTTTAACTGGTGATGTGGTCCAAGTTTCTTTTGGGAAAGTTTTACTGTACTATAAATTGAAAACCTGATGGAAAAAGATAAACTGAAGACAATGCCCCCTAATTGGTGATTCAGCTAATGCAGAGTACCAGCAAAAAGTGTCTGTTTTCCAGCTACATATTACAGTCTTTCAGTAAATAGGGAGGAAAAATTAACCATTTCTTGAAAATGCTATTTCTTGTCTGAGAAAGAAAAAGACATTAAATTATTTAGAATTGAAGTATTTCTGCCTTGTCAATGTAAGCTTTTCAAAAGTTGGTATGATTTGATTCAAGTGCCTAGTTCCTGCTGCAGCCTGGAAAC
>NW_005844543.1:4149-4879 GCF_000455745.1 Alligator sinensis | reverse complement strand
CTCCCCCTCTATGCGACTTTGGTCAGGCAGTACTCCAACTGCAGTGTCCAGTACTGGGCGCCACACTTCAAGGGGGATGTGGCCAGCGTGGAGAGGGTTCAGAGGAGGGACATCTGCTTAGTGAGAGGGCAGCAGGACAGGCCCTACGAGGAGAGACTGAGGGACCTGAACCTGTTCAGCCTTGGCAAGAGGAGGCTGAGGGGGGACGTGGTGGCTGCCTACAAGCTCATCAAGGGAGATCAACAGCAAATAGGCAGAGCTCTTTTCTCCCCAGCACCGCCTGGGGTGACAAGAAGCAATGGTAATAAGCTGATGGAGAATAGGTTTAGGTTAGAGATCAGAAGACAATATTTTCCAGTTAGGGTGGTCAAAATCTGGAACCATCTTCCCAGGGAAGTGGTCCTCGCCCCTACCTTGGGTAAATTCAAGAGGGGTTTGGATGATCACCTGTCTGGAGTCTTGTGAACCCAGCATTCATTCCTGCCTGTGGCAGAGGGTCAGGAGAGACCTGAACAGATCACCTAGCCTGACCCCAGCTACTATGAAACTATGAATCCAAGGATGGATCCTTGGGGGACACCACTGGTCAAGGAACAGCATAAAGAGTCACTTCCGTTGACTACCACTACCTGCCAGGGACATTTAAGAGCCTGGTCCATCAGGTGGTGCTGACAGTACATGATTTGCAGCAGGGAAAGGACAGGGCAGGGGCCTGGAAACCTCTGTCTTC
>NW_005844543.1:0-3501 GCF_000455745.1 Alligator sinensis | reverse complement strand
TTAATCTATTTCTGCCCATCCACAGCCACCACCTATTGCCCTGCAACATCTGTGCAGTTTCCAACCCATCTGCCCGAGGACCAGCCAGGACCAACCATGAGGAAGATGAGTCTGTGGCTTCATGTAGTTCTCACTGCAGCATTTCTGGGAGGGATCACATCTCTGATCCATTCAGTACAGGGGTGTGGGCAGGGTGGGTGGTACAGAGGGAAGTGTATCCATGACACTTCTCTGGCTCATCTTCCATTGCATCCTGTTGCCGTCATGGAAAGGGAGTCTGAGTACCGGCACCACCTCCTCACAGTTTCCTTTTCTCTCCCCACCTCAGGGGCCCGGTCCCAAGTGGTTCTGACTCAGTCAGGTCCAGAAGTGAAGAGAACCGGAGAATCTACTACACTGAGATGTGCCGTGAGCGGGTTTGATGTGAATAGCTGGTGGATGGCTTGGATCAGGCAGAGCCCAGGGAAGGGGCTGGAGTGGCTGGTTAGCTACTCGTCATCCTCACACAGCAACCACTACTCCCCCGTCATCCAAGGACGCGCCCGAGTCTCCAAGGACAGCTCCAACTTCTACCTGGAGCTGAGGAGCCTGAAGCCCGAGGACATGGCCATGTACTACTGTGCCAGAGATGCACAGTGAGGGGAAGTGAAAGGGAAGCCAGACAAAAACCTCCTGCTGCAACAGTACAAGAAACATTCATTCCTGGGGGCATAGGGAGTGCAAGAGACACCGTGAGGGACCAGCAGAGAGAAGAGAGCAGGGAAAACCTACTTCTTGAAAGGACACTTGCTTATCTCCTAGCTGGCTAGTGACATGTCAGTGGGAAGGGGATTGTCCTGCCTGAGGTCCATTCATTGGAGGCCGCAGCAACTGGAGTAAGCCAGCAGTAATGAAACCAAGGGGTGAAGGGAGATGGAACAAATTACTTCTCTGAGAGTGGGAGAGGGAGGGGAAGCACTCACTCCAAGCTGACTCCTTGCAGCTGCCCTGTGTCTCCTCTATCACAGACTGAAAGGATGCGGATCTTCAGTAACTCAGCTGCGGGGAGCTTCCCTGGCTTAGGCTACATAGCCATGAGGCAGGGGTAGGCAGATGGATTGGCTGATGTGGGAAGTAGGATGCGGGACCTAGGGGGGGATATGCATTCCTTCCCCCTCCCAAACCCCTCCCATCACCTGCATGAACCAACGTCTTCGTTCAAGCACACCCAAGGTCCCCAGCCCTCCCTGCACTCACACTCCAGGACTGAGACCTGGGCACGTTGCCATTGCCCCAAGGCATTTTCCTTCACCTGCCTCTGCCCCTGACTCCTCTGAGGTTTCCCAGAGACCCCTAATGCACAGCCTGAGGAGACTGGGCAGGGACAGGTTGTGCTCTGGCACCAGGGGCACTGAGGGCACGAGGGAGATGGTACCCGAGTGAGCACCCACCTCTTCCCCACTCCCCCGGCTCAATTCTCCCCAGTGCTGGTGGGACAGAGACAGACCCAGCTGCTCTGAGTCAAGGCTGCAACCCATTTTCATTGTAAACAGAAGGACCTGGGGAGGTGGGGACAGTGAGAGACCTGGCCAAGGTGCTGCGAGAGGCAGAGACAGGACCAGGGAAGGGAACAACCCCTCAGCCTTTTAATGCCCGGGCTTGCTCTGCTCTGGGACACATCTGTTGGAATCGGTAATCAGAACAAGATATCACTTTGAAACAAGGGCCTGTAAGCCCTTAATGCCCGGGCAGTCAGACAGCAAAGGGGGCACGCTCTTAACACCTCTCAGACCATTCCCACCCCTCCATCCCTCCCCACACAGCTGCCCTCTCACTTCAACCAGTAAAGAAACTTTCCGCACAGTTCATCACTTCACTAAGCTCAGCAGGGAGTGAGCTCTCCATGCTTGAACTTGGCAGTGAGGAGCGGTATTGGGCAGGGGGGGAGCTGGAGGTGTCTGCAGGTGGCAGACACAAGTATAAAGGGACATCTCAACAGAGAAAGAAATAAGAATTCGAACAGGGTGGGGGCATCTCAGCTGTAAATCCCTTTGGGAGCGACTTGGTGATTTCAGTTGCATGTAATGCATCACTTACCGGTGTCTGGGCAGTTTGGCTGAGCTGGGCTTACTGCTATACAGATCCACGAGTGCACTGTCCTAAGAGATAGAAAACCTCTCTGAGCTTTCACCCCTAAATATGAGTTTGAGCTGTTCTTTCTGCATCACACACCTGAGCTCCCAGAGGCTGGTTGCAAGCAATGGTTGCTGAGAGCACGCAGACCTGAGCAGCAAGAAAACCAAGAGCAACAGGAGACCAGAAGCTGGCTGGGAACACGCACACAACTGCCTCCCCCCCTCTCCCAGGCATGCCTTACAACAACAGACCTCCAGAGCCCTGCCTGGTCCTGGACGTTGCCTGGACCCAGTTCTAAAGGCCCCATCACACCAACCCTCCTGAGAAAGCGCTGGGAGGGGAGGATCCTCAGGAACATGAAGACATCTGCCCTTCCCACAACTTAGGGCCAGGCAGGGCTCATCTCTGAGAGGGTCTCTCACTGCCTTGGGAGTAGAAAAAACCTCAGTTGCCAGAGAGGGAAATGCAGAGAGGACTCCCAGCCCCAGGCCCAGGGGTGCCTTGCTCCCAGGGAAGTGTCACACTTCAGCTCTGAGGCCCCAACCTGAAGCCCAAAGCAGTGAGTGGAAACATTAGTCCCCTCAGCTGCATGGAAGAAGCCTGCCAGGAGCAGCAACAGCCTCCTGGCAACCTGCTGGAGCAGCTCTGGCTGAGTACAGATGGGGAGGTGATTACGGCCTTTATTAAGCTCTTACTGCCCTCTGACCTGCCCCTTCCCTACCCTGACTTGGCCTGGATGGGCCAGGTTTCTCCATTCTAGCTGCTCCTCAGCATCTTCCCCAACAAGGAGCCCCCATCTCTCAGCCTTGCCCAGCACAGACTCAACACAGTGATGCTGAAGGAGCCTCTCAGTACCAGCACAAGCCACTTTCCATGGTATGAGTGAGACCCCATGTCTGAGTCCAGGGACAGGAGGGGACATGGTCACTGTGTGCGCCTTGGGATGAGGGAGCCTGAGCCAGGCTGATCCATTAAGGGAGCAGGAGAGTAGGGGAGCATAGCCAGGTGCCCTCCCTGCACGCACACACACGCACCAGTTCCACTCCTTTTCTGCCTGGATTCCCTCCACTGGTCCTGCTGAGGGCTCTGCCTGTCTGCAAGCTCCAGAAAACACTTGGGAACCATTGAAATGGAGTCCTGCAAGATAGCTCCATTGAGGGTGGGGACTTGCAGAAGGGAGAGATACAGCTCCATATAGAAACACAAGTAGCACATCGATAGAATTGTAGAGACCCCCGAAACATACTCCTAATAAACGAGCGCAACCCAAAATGAGCCCCAGCCTCCTGCTGCGTGCACATAGGGCAGGATGGGGCTCCCCAGCCCCGGGCACTGCTCTGGGAGATGCCCCATTCCCCAGCACTCAAAGGCAGCTTCAGCAATACC
>NW_005844542.1:2877-4898 GCF_000455745.1 Alligator sinensis | reverse complement strand
GAGCAGGGGCTGCACAAAAAGGGGAAGCTTTCCTCACACACATGCCCAGGCCTTTTGAGCAGACCTGCCATTAGATCCTGGGAGAAATACTATCTGGAGAAGAGGCAGAGTAATTTCAGGGGAATCAGGAGTGATAAATCCCTTGTACACCCAGCTCTTCACAGACGAAGGTGGGAAAAGGCGGGAGATTGGAGGGGCACAAGTCAATTTTCAAAAAGCATCTTTGCAGCTCAGCTGCCTAAAATCCATGGAAATCAAAAACCGTGGCTCTGATCCTTACCAGTGTCATTTAAATCCCAGGTACTAGCCAGATGTGCTAAAATCCCCCACGCACAGAGGAGATGGCAGCCCCAGCACCTCCCTGCTGCCCCAGCACACCCCTCTCACTGAACACTGCTGCCAGAAACAGCCCTCGACAACGTGGTAACATGCATCACAAATTAGAGCAACTTCCCCTTAGGGATTTCTCCTACATGAAGGACAAACCATTTCTGACCCCCTACTCGGCACAAGGCCACTAACCAGATCCACCAGGCCCCATCTTTATAGCCACCTCCAAGCACTGCTTCTCCATGCAGGGGCAGAAACAAGTATGAGCTAGTGCACCAAGGAGAGACTGGCATGGATGCGTAGGGACACACTGGAAAGCAGGGTATTGAGCAGCCTGGGCAGTGGGTTCTGTACAGAAACAGGGTTGCGGATCAGCCAGGACAGTCTAGTGGGCACCACTGCTGGGTCCCCCATGCCCCTCCCCTCAACATGTATGAAACATGGCAAAGTGCCCCACACAAGTACCTCTGAAATAAGAGCCCTGCCCAATAGCTCCCTGGCTTTACCTACATGGTCCTGGGACCTCATGTAGTGGGAGGAGGATGTTCACTGCAGGCATCTATATGACACCGTGTGTGACTGAAGCCCAGCCTCCAACAAGGCATGTACTCTGCACACTCAGGGCCCTGCCCCTTCCTTCGAGCTGTTTCTGCCTCTCTTGTGCCCAACCAGCCTCTCCCTCCCTGAGCCTGTAGCTCTTCCCAGGGCAACTATTCCCTGGAAGTATGGCAGCAAGGTGCTGTGGGTCCTAGTCATGGCTATGGAAACCACTGTCGGATGGCCACAATTTCTCTCTTCTCCCCAGAGCCCTGGTGATGCCCAAGCTGATAACCCTCCTCTATATGTGTTCAGGTCTCTGCCTTCCACATGAGCTTTGTTGCCCCTCCTGGTCCCTGCATCTCCTGCTAAAGATGAGCCCTACGTGGCCCCGAACCCACAGTTCCTGCCTACTGAGACCAGGCCATGGGTGTCAGGACATAACTGAATAGTGCTAATGCACAGCAGGTTCCCCAGGCACGTTGTAATCAGAGGACTCGGAGCCAGTGTGTGAAGCAGCCACTGGGGCATGGTACAGCACAGGGGGAGAGGTGTGGTCCCCCAGCTCATGGCAGACTCCAGTCTAGAGACAGGTCCCCTGGGAGATCTTCCCTGCCTTAAGTGAGGAGATCTCTGGGATCCCCTGCCTCCCTCCTGCTCGTGACTCTCCTTCTCCAGCAGAGAAATGCCATGCTTCTGGGGGTGCGCAGTGAGCGCAGCATTTGCCTGCTGTTCACATGAAGTGGACACGGGTCCCACAGGGGATATTGCACTCCCAGCCTGGCTCATCTGGCACTCCCAGCCTGGCTCAGCTTGTACCCTCCAGGGGACCAACATGCAAATGTCTCCTCCCAGACTGCCTGCTTAAATACAGGTCTGAGTCCCAGAGCCTCAGTCCCAGCCCAGCTCCCACCCAGCCGGCTCACAGATTAATTTCTTCTGAGGCACAAGATGGAGACACCCCTGCTACTTCTTGCCCTGTTCACCTCTTTCACCTGTGAGTGTCCCTGGGGCAGGGGGCATGAAACACAGCAGGGAAATGGATGTGTTCAGTACATAACTCACTCCCTGCCTTATTTTTTTTTCCAGGTGCCACCTCGGCAGTGACACTGGTGGAGTCTGGCCCAGGGGTGGTGAAGCCTGGAGAGACCCTG
>NW_005844542.1:0-991 GCF_000455745.1 Alligator sinensis | reverse complement strand
GATTGCAGTGGAGGGCAGGGGGTGTAGAGGCAGGCTCTATTAGCTAAAGACATGGTCATTTCTCCATTAGGATGTCAGCATCCTCTGCACTAAACCCCTGCACTCACCTACTGACTTCCAGCACAGATACATGAGCTGCCACCTTTCATCGAAGTCTCTCTACAACACAGCTCCAGTCACACCCACTCTCCAGAACCCACAACCTGCAGTCGGGATAGCCCCTGCACACAAATCCTAGGACACTGCACTGCACTGCACTGACTGCCACAGCACCAGCCATGAGCCAGACACACCGAGGCAGCTGCCAGCTGCAGGCAGGGGACCAGCCCTTTCAAATCAAACCGAAATTCAAAATGAAATGCTGTTCCATCGAAACATCGAAGCACTGGTCGAAACGGCACGCTGATGTTCCTCCCAGCCCTACCACCTATCCTGATACACCATCCTTGCACCTTTAGCTCCACCTGGGCAACAGGATCAGTCCCAGCCTCTCTCCAAGACTGCAGGGCACAGCATCTTGTCCTCACCCATGGTGAATTTGCTTTTTCAACCACCTCCAAACTATGGCCACAGCTGTGGGCACTAAGATGTGTCCAATATCCCAACCTCTGCATGAGCTTCCTGGGAGAGGGACTGAAAGGAAACTACACCCTCAGCCCTACACAGCATTTGCATCATGAAGAGTATGTCGGCATCATCTGGACTGAACCCGTGCACTTACGTGCTGACTTCCAGCACAGGCTCACCAGCCACTGCCTTCTGGCACAGTCCTTCTACAATGCTCCTACAGTAACAGACTCACTAACACCGCAAACCACAACTCAGATAGTCCCTACACATGCCCCCTTGAATTGCACTGATGGAGACTGCACCAGCCACTGGCCCACACACACCAAGGCAGATTACCACCCCAGCCAGGAGAACAAGTCCCCACAGGCCAGGAAGGGACAGGCAGAGAGAACCCCCATCCTCAGGCCCTGGGGTATCTGGC
>NW_005844541.1:4567-4926 GCF_000455745.1 Alligator sinensis | reverse complement strand
CCCCCAGTGGCTCAGATAACACTGCAACAATGATAGGGAGAGAGTTTTAAAAGAACCGAATGGGTTGGGTTTTTTTGATGATGATGGTGATGAAATTAAATAGAGAGAGACTGAAAATCAGAGGGATATGAAAATACACGTGCAGACACATATGCAGGCAGAGGGTGTCAAAAGAAAGGGGTGAATGTATGCATGTGTGTGGAGAGCAAGAGAGAGGCTAAAGTTAAGTTTGAGGCTTTCAAAGAGTCCTAAGAGAGTTAAGCACCTGAATGCTTCTGACATTTTGAGAATTTGATACCTGGTTCTCTTAAGTTCTTTTGACAAGCCTAGACTGAATAGAAATGGACACTTAGCCCAAA
>NW_005844541.1:3256-4252 GCF_000455745.1 Alligator sinensis | reverse complement strand
ACAAAATAAAGTACCCCACAATATTAAATAGTAGAAAGAAGATAAATTAGTGATAGCTGCTCTTTCCCATAAAATGTTTGAATTAAAAATAATATAAACTATGTTATGATGATGATTATGATGATGATTATGATGTTGTTTATGATGATGATGATGATGTAATTATCCTGTGGAATGCATCACTACCAGTTATTAAAGAATCCAGCCTTGGCAGAATTTAAAGGGAAAGAAAATGATATAGATAATGATAGGTAATCCGAAGAAACTTACTTTTGAATTTTTATACATATTTTATGTTTGTTATTATCCAAGAAAGCCAAGAGAGAAGTGATGTATCCAGTTAGAAGAAAAAAGGAGGAGAGAAATGAAGAGAAATAGATGAAAAGACAGAATGACAGAAAGAAATGCACATCTAGAAATACAAAGAATCAAAGAGAAGAATACTGACACACACCCCAAGATAAAAATCAAGATAAAAAGACAGAGACAAGAGAGGTATGGCCAGGGATAGATGACAAGAAAGGCAGGGAGGGCTGTACAGGGCTAAAGAAAACAAAAAGCGAATGACAGAAAGTGATAAGAGGGGGTGGGTGAACAGAGACAACAGAAAGGAAGATGACAGCGAGAAATGAAATTTGGTACACAGATAGTTGTATAGACAAGTAGAAAGATGAAATCAGTGGATGTTAACTGAGATTTCTCTTTCCAAATCAGATTTAATTGCAAGGCAGTTAAAAGCCAAGTATCTTAACACACGGTCACAAAGATGAACGTGGAGGACCCATGGAAAGCTCTCTCAGATATGTTCTCTGAACAGCCCAATATCTCATAAGCTGAAGTACTTGCCACTTACCTATGGAGTAAGGACAGGCCCTTTCATGACTCCGACATGTGCTTCTTTCCTATGTGTCCTTGAGCCCCTGGGGAAGAATCTCTGGGGTGACTGCGAATACTGTGTGAGTGTGAGGACGTCCAACCAATTTGTAGCTAAGCAAA
>NW_005844541.1:1472-2049 GCF_000455745.1 Alligator sinensis | reverse complement strand
TTGTTGTGGAGGCTGGGGGCGGTCCAAGGCGTTGGGGGGGGCGCGTCGCGGGCTGTGGCCAGCAGCCCTGGCACGTGGGCTGGGTAAAGGCAGCACAATGGACTAGAATTAGGCACGGACCTGTAGCGGTTGATTAAAGATTATTTTACTTACACCGTAGATGGTCGCGGTGCAGGCAGGAAAACTTGCTTGCGTTGCAGTTACAGATAGAAAAGAAGAAGAGCGAACAAGAGTTCTAACCACGAACTCTGGTCCAAGGCCGGCTGAGGGCTCTAGAACCGCAAGCCTGTCGAATCAACCGGACAAAATAACCGGAGAAGAGCTCTGGATACCACGATGAGAGTTCAAAAGGTGACTCTCCATGAGCGCACAGGGAAGGGGTTCATCGAGGGATAGTGTTTCGGCGACGGGGAGAGGCTAGAGGTTGATCAGGCCCCTGTATCCTTCTTAAGGCACACACTGGGTTTGATAAGCTCCACAGCACGCTTAGAGTTCTTCACAAGATGTGAAGTCCTCCTCCTCCTCCAACTTGGGCGGAAACTGCTCAAGCCTCTTATACGGCTAGCAGGCCAATCGC
>NW_005844541.1:0-931 GCF_000455745.1 Alligator sinensis | reverse complement strand
ACCATGAGATGACTGAGTTCAGGATCCTGCAGAAAGGAAAGGAGAAGAGCAGCAGATTAAGGACCCTACACTTAAGAAAAATAGACTTTGACTACCTCAGGTAACTGATGGGCAGGATCTCCTGGGAGGCCAGTCTAAGGGGGAAAAAGGAGTCCAGGAGAGCTGGCTGCATTTTAAAGAAACCTTATTGAGGGTGCAGGAACAAACCATCCAGGTGCACAAGGAGACTAGCAAGTATGGCAGAAGACCAGCTTGGCTTAGCAGAGGACTATTTGGTGAGCTAAGACACAAAAGAAGCTTATAAGGTATGGAAATGTGGACAAATGACTAGGGAGGAGTATAAGAGCATTGCTGGGGCCTGCAGGGATGAAATCAGAAAGAGCACAATGCCACTGGAGTTGCAGCTAGCTATGGAGATGAAGGATAACATGAAGGGTTTCTACTAGTACACCAGCAACAAGAAGAAGATCAGGGAAAGTGTAGGCCCACTCCTGAATGGGGGAGGCAACATAGTGACCGATGGTGTGGAAATGGCTGAAATATTCAATGTCTTTTTTAACCTCAATGCTCACAGGCAAGATCAGCTCCCAGAGTATGGAACCTGGCAGGACAGTTTGGGGAGAAAAAAGCAGCCAATAGTGGCAAAAGTACAGTTTAGGCACTTTCTAGAAAAGCTGGACTTGTACAAGTTCATGGGGCCTGAAACAATGTACCCGAGGGCAGTACCGTAGCAAGGGAGGGGGTGTGTGCAGTGACTGCCCTGGGTGATGAAGCGAAGGGGAGATAACAAATACTGCCCAGCCAGGGCAAAGCATGGGGTGGAGCTATGAATGGCTCATTTGGGGGGCAGAAGAAGTGAGGGGACAGCTCCTACCACTGTGTGCACTCCCAGGCAAGTACGGGGGGCGTGTGCTCCCTGGATCTGTGCACA
>NW_005844540.1:1506-4929 GCF_000455745.1 Alligator sinensis | reverse complement strand
GAGGATGGGCATCTGCCTCTTGCCCTTCTTCTGTTCCTGATGATGA
This sequence comes from Alligator sinensis, assembly GCF_000455745.1. Classification (NCBI taxonomy): domain Eukaryota; kingdom Metazoa; phylum Chordata; order Crocodylia; family Alligatoridae; genus Alligator; species Alligator sinensis. The sequence goes on along the minus strand of NW_005844540.1, from coordinate 4,883 downwards.
GGCTGATGCCATGACAGCTCCTTCGTTTGCTGGTCTCTGACCTCCCTTTTCCCTTTCCATTTTGTTCTGTCATGAGAGAGGAGAGAGGGTGAAGGCAAATTGCACAGGTGGGGGCAGAGGGAAAGGGAGAAAGCTGCCTGGGGATGGAAAAGAGCAGAGGGAAATGGTAGCGAGGATAAGGGCCCCCTTGCTTGTGGAGGGGAGGTTGGGCTTTTCTGTGTAAAACCTGCTGTTTTTGCCTCCTGCAAGCTCTGCTTCTTCATCCCACTCCTCTCCACCTCCACCCCACCACATTCCCCTTTTCATGAGGCCTTTCCCATCATCCCAGCCCTCCAACTTTGTTGCTGAGCACAAGTCGAGTTTATTCCTTACACTTTGTGTGAGACACTGGAGGATTCAGCAGCAGCTTGGGCTGTGCTGGACTTGGATGGGCAGCTCTCCTTGTACCTGTGCCCTCCACATCTGGTTCCCTATGCACTAAGATCACTGCAGCTGGACACCTCCTGGATGTAACAGGCTTCTACCCAAGTCTCAGTCCCAACCAAAAGGGATCAAATACAATGCAATAACCCGTCACCCACCTCCTGAGGCCAGGACACACTTCGCAGCAGGTCCTGGAGTTTCCCTGGTCTCAGAGTTCAAATGAATCCAACAAGTGCCAGGATACGCAATTCTTTGCAGATTTTATTCAAAGGCACACATCATCTCCTCAGCCAATGTCTGTATATCCTCATTTTTTAAAAGCCAGTGAGTTTTAACCAGCAGCTTGGCCCTGCTGTGTATGCGGGTGACCGAGGCTGTGCGAGAGCAAAGGGAATGATAATACCGGGTCAGCAATAGCAAGCGAGAAATATCATTCCTATTTATAGGAGCGCCCGGGGCAAAGCTCTGCGCCAGGGAATGCCTGACATGGGGAAAACTGCCTGCCCGGAGAAGTTTTCTATCTATTGATGCCTCTGTGAAATCCTATGAAATATGAACTTTCATTTCTACCTGGAGAATATTTTCTCCAATGCCTGATGAAGGGGATTTGTGCCTGAAAGTTGGCAATTGAAGAATTTTTCTTTTGGAAAAATCTTGTTGGTCTAATAAAAGAAATCATCTCTACTTCGAGCCCTAATTGCTTCAGATGTGGAGATACTCGTTGGTTCACTGCCCTAGCCAGAAACTTGAACTGAGGAAAGCTTACGAAAAATCGTGTTTGCTAACTGATTTCTCCTGTTAGCAAACAGGCATGTGCCTGCATTTCCTGAATGTCTATTCCCTTGCAAATTGGTTCAATCTAGGCAGGTTACACTAACCTGCAAAGATTGAATCAATTCAGGCTCTGGCTTTTTGAATGTCTGTTCGTAGCCTGAATGTCTAGGCTTTCATGTGGCTGGATTCCTTCTTTTTCCCTTTACATCAGATTAGTGGGGTTTTGGGCTGGGAGTGCCATACTGCTCTGTGCCTCTGCAGGCAGGCAGTGGCGCTGGGGGGTCATAGTCCCTCCCAAATTCACCTTAGTCCCCCATAGGAAATATCATTCCTATTTATAGGAGCGCCCGGGGCAAAGCTCTGCGCCAGGGAATGCCTGACATGGGGAAAACTGCCTGCCCGGAGAAGTTTTCTATCTATTGATGCCTCTGTGAAATCCTATGAAATATGAACTTTCATTTCTACCTGGAGAATATTTTCTCCAATGCCTGATGAAGGGGATTTGTGCCTGAAAGTTGGCAATTGAAGAATTTTTCTTTTGGAAAAATCTTGTTGGTCTAATAAAAGAAATCATCTCTACTTCGAGCCCTAATTGCTTCAGATGTGGAGATACTCGTTGGTTCACTGCCCTAGCCAGAAACTTGAACTAAGGAAAGCTTACCAAAAATCGTGTTTGCTAACTGATTTCTCCTGTTAGCAAACAGGCATGTGCCTGCATTTCCTGAATGTCTGTTCCCTTGCAAATTGGTTCAATCCAGGCAGGTTACACTAACCTGCAAAGACTGAATCAATTCAGGCTCTGGCTTTTTGAATGTCTGTTCGTAGCCTGAATGTCTAGGTTTTCATGTGGCTGGATTCCTTCTTTTTCCCTTTACATCAGATTAGTGGGGTTTTGGGCTGGGAGTGCCAAGCTGCTCTGTGCCTCTGCAGGCAGGCGGTGGCGCTGGGGGGTCATAGTCCCTCCCAAATTCACCTTAGTCCCCCATAGCTACCCCTCCCATGTGTGGCTGGGCGTGCATATCTGTCTGTCTCTGTCTGTCTCTATGTGAACATGCCTGTCTCTGTGTGTGTGCATGCCTGTGTCTGTGCACATCTGTATGTTTGTGTGCACATGTCTGTGTGTGCGTGCATCTGTGTGTGCGCACATATCTGTGTGTGGCTGTGAGTGGGAATTCATGTGTGTGTGCATCGCTGCATATGCTCCTCTTTGTGTGTGTGTGTTCATGTGTGTGCTTGTGCATCTGTGTGTGTTTGTGTGCATGCATGCATGTGAGTTCGTGTGTGTGCATTTCTGCATGTGCATCTCTGTATATGAACATCTTTGTGTGTGCATGTGTCTTTGCATATATTTGCAAATTGTTCTTTATGAACTTTACAAACTGCCCCGTCTCTGGTGTTTTATATCTGAAAGGCTACTTACTGTTTCCTGTGCTTAGTCTGCATGTTGCTCCCGGTCCTACAGGCTCCTCGGATGGCCTAGGTTTCGGTACTGCACGAACATGGAGCAAAGTGCCCACCCGTGTGGGCCACAGAGCTTTCCATTTCTGGATGAGATGCCAGACAAGAGGTGAAGCTGGACAAACTGTAACAGCCTAGAGGTTCAGAAGTAGATGCTCTATCATGAAGAAACTTGGAGATTTCAAGGAGTTCAGAGCAAAGAGGGACCATGAGATCATCAAGTCTGACCTCCTGAATGCTCCTGGCCATTACCTTTAGCCCAGAATTGAGCCCAGTGGCTTTAGATGGACTCAAATTTTTCTCCTCTCAGGAAACTAAATGTGTGCCACAGGGAGAGCAAGAGAGGCCACAGCACCAACCAGCCCTGAGGCCCCGGCAGTGGCAGGGCCTCGATTCAGAGGTGTGCCTGGATTAGCCTGGTTGGTCTGCCTGCCCCAACCGCGACCAATCGCTCCCTGCGCTGGGCGGGCGGTGGGACAAACTTCTTCCCTGCCCGCTCCGCCAGACGCTGGACAAGGGGGGAATTAACCCCGCTCCCGGCCCCTTCCCATTAGGGGGTCTCTGGCCATGCCCCCATCCTGCCACTGGAGCGGCGAGGGAGCAGGGACCGTAACGGGGACAGCAGCCTCGCTCGTGGTGTCCCAGGAGCTGAAGCCTCTTCCCCTGGTGGGGGGCTGAGCTGCGGGGATGGCGGGGGACCAGGGTTGGGGGGGCAAAGCTGC
>NW_005844540.1:0-1358 GCF_000455745.1 Alligator sinensis | reverse complement strand
CTCCCCCCCCTGCCCCTGCTGCGCTGCTCTGGGCGGCGAGGGGCAGGGAGTCGCTTTAGCCCAGACCATGCAGCTCTGGCTCCAGCTCCCTTCCCCCGTCCACCCCACCTGATGAGCAGCCCCTGCGGGTGGAGCGGGTGGAAAGCAGCTGGAGCTGGAGCTGGATCTCCATGCTGTGAGCAGAAGCCACTGGGATAAAACTACCTCTACCCCTCACCCCCCGCCGCCCGGAGCGGTGCAGCAGGGGCAGGAGTGGGAAGAGACGCTGGAGGTGAGGGGAAGTTGAGCTCCACCTGGGTCCGGCAGGGCTGTCCTGTTCCCCTCACCTCCAGCTGCAGCTCCTGCTCCTGCCCCGCCGCGCAGCGGGGAAGAGACGCTGGAGGTGAGGGGAAGTTGAGCTCCACCTGGGTCCGGCAGGGCTGTCCTGTTCCCCTCACCTCCAGCTGCAGCTCCTGCTCCTGCCCCGCCGCGCAGCGCCATGGGGAGCTTCAGCCCAGCAGCTTCTGCCCTGGCTCCAGCCTCCGCTGTCCTTCTACCGGCACGATGAGCAGCTCATACAGGGGAGGGGGAAAGTAGCTGGAGCTGGAACCGGAGCTCTGCACACCGGGCAGAAGCCACGGCGTTAAAGGTTGCACGCGCCCGCCCAGAGCTGAGCTGCGGCCATGCCCAGTCCCTGACACTGGGGTGCAGAGAGGGGCGAATGCCTGAGGGGGTGCTACACCCCAGCCAGGCAGACCTCAGCTGTGGTCCCCTGGTGGGAGAGGGGGGCCGGAAATAAACCCTTTCTGTTACAGGCTTAAACCAGTTTCTGAGTAACTTCTTTCCACAGCCTCAAAGGAAAATCTCCCTCCCGGTGTCCTCAAGGGCCAGAGGAGGAGCGAGGTCAAGTCAAACAACAAAATTAGGCCACCCTAATAAATGACCCTTCTAATGACCATCCCCTCGTCACAGGGAAAGTTGTGCCAGGTGTCTGCTCCCTGGGACCTGCCACGTTGGCCCAGCACAGTCAGGTTTATCTCTGATTCTGTACAGGATTTCAATAAAAAACATGTCCCCAGAGTCTGCACGCCAGTGCTCGAAGGCCAGGACTTTTCCCATATGATTGCTGATCTTGAAGTAGCAGGCATATGTTCCCCAGGGACGACACTGAGACCCCATTTCCCCATCTCAGCCATTCCACGTTGGCCTCCAGGCATGCCCCATGTGGAAGACATTTCTGCTCAGTGCTGACCTTGCCCGAACTGTAAGCAGGGCTTGGAAGTGAAATGCCCAGATCCCAGCCCCAGAGTTCACCAAACAGCCAGCCCACAGGGATGCAACTTCTCTCGAGTGTAATCCAAGCTCAGCATTTCTCTCAT
>NW_005844539.1:2095-4931 GCF_000455745.1 Alligator sinensis | reverse complement strand
GGAGCCCTGGAGAGTATAAAAGGAGCTGTGCGTCCAGCACGAGGGAGACGCGGGGGACAGAGGAGAGAGAAGAGCGGGGCTTAGGAGAGCTGCGGAGAACTGCTCAGCAGGGCAAAACATTAGCCCGGAAGCGCCCCTGAAGACTTCCATTGGTCGGAAACAGCAGACGGCTCCGTGGAATAGGCTCTTGGTGCGCAACATGGCGCATGGTGTCCAGACCCTGGGAGCTGCGTGAGGCGGCTCGGGTCTGCAACCTCTGGTGTATGGACAGAGACACCGTGCACTGGGAGCAGGGAAAAAGGATTCCCACAGGGGAAGGGGAGTCCCCCATGTTAGTTAAGGGCTCCTGAAAGTAGAGGTCCCACTGGGGGTGCCCCCCTGAAGTTGCCAGCTTCCTTGAAGGGCTTGGGAAGAAGCCCAAGGGCATTGGGGTTTCCCCTTGGGTTTAAGTTTATCTTTGAGGTTCTTGCACCATAAGTGGTGTGATGTCATGCCTTATATTTTGTGAACTCTCGTGTTTGTAAATTAGTAGATGAGTAGTCTCATGCGGCTCTGCTGGGACCCCCTGTTGCTATTATTTCACCTGTTGTTTATTTGTATTTATTTGTGCCTTATTTATTGTTCGCCTATACTTATCTATAGCTTATCTGTTGGCTGTCTATGTTTATTTGGGGGTTTATCTGTTTCAGATCAGATACTTACCTGTGACTTACCTGTATCTGGAGAACTGATATAAGGTTTTATAGCTTTTACCCAGAGGGTATTGTTTGTTATTTGTTTAGATATCGTTTATTCACATACATACATACATACATACATATATTTGTACATATACTTATATCTATGTTTCTTTTCTTTGTGATAACTATAAATATATACATTTGTACATAGTTAAGTCCCCTGACTGTCCTGGCCTCATTCTATATGGATGGAGGGAAACTGAGCGGTCTGCAGTTCCCCCACAGCACACCTGCCAGCTAACAATTCCCTTCAATTGCAGAAGGGGAGTATATACCTGAGTACACCTGGCTACGTTAGGAAGAGCAGGCTGCGTGGGCTTCTCAGGCTCTTCAGCCTCTGGTTTAGGGGGTGGTGAATCTTGCCCAGTTTGGTCTAGTTCGATGTGGGACGCTCAACCGTTGCACTCCCGGTGGCTCATCATGACCTGCCCTTCACTCTAGCTCTGTCAGTCATTTCTGCTGTAGATTGCTGTGTTAGTTAGAGACATAGTATTATGTGTCTAGGATGGTAGAGTCCTTTGGTGGCCTTGGCCAGGGCCTGTGATGGCCCTTGTACATCTGTCCTTCTCTACCACCTAGCGTAAGCAGTTGCTTGGAAACCTTTGCAAGGCTCAGCCCCTACCCACCCTGAAACTGAGCTGGAAGGACAGCAACTGTCCTTGTTTGCCACCCCTAATGGAGGGCAAGGTATCCTGAGGGAGCAGCTATCCTAGCCCAGACTGAGAATCATGTAGGAGAGGAGAGTGCAGTGTTGCAGCACTGGTGTTAGGAGCTGTGTGTCTGATAAGGTTATAGCCTGGAGCATGATCCCTCCATGCAGTGTGTGCACTGCTAACACCTTCCCTGGGCTCCCCTCCTTAGCACTTTGTCCCCACTTGGAGGCTTACTGCAGCACATGGAAGTCAGGCCAGTCTTGCAGCCATAGCTATAATGCATGGGGCTGGAACTGGGCCTTTGGGGCCGAACCCTGCGCCCCAAGACCAAACTGCCGTGGGCAGTTAGGGAACACCAGCAGCACACCTGCTTGTATGGGTCCTATCCGGCTCCAGTGCTTCCATCCCCTGTCAGTATTGTGTTGTGGAAGCAAATGGACGGGCACGGAGAGCAAAGACGTCACAAGCAGGGCTGACATGTCACGGATTCTAATATGCTGCTTCTGCCACCACAGGCAGGCAAATCACAGCAGTCCCACTGGTCCCACGTACATGGGCTCCAGTCATGCGGGCTGGGTTGAAGATTGAGAGAAGGGATGGCAGGGGCATGTTTGCAGAGCACCCTGAGATGTGTTGTCCGCAGGAGGTGTTCATGGTCTGTGTCTTGACTGCTCGGCTCCATCCAGCCCAAGCTGCGGGGAAGGGGGCAGCTGGAACTAGGAGCAGCTGCTAAGAAAGGGCCAGTCAGCTCTGCAGATCCTTCGGTGTCTGGCTGCTGCTGCGGTGTCTGGGATGGGAAGGCAGGGGCCCAGCTGGGAGGCCAGGCTAGGGGCATCAGCGAGAATTTCCTTCCTCTGTGCCAGGGGCTTTAAAACGACATGCAAATGTCCCATGAAGCAAGGATCAAAATCAATTGGCTCCCTCTGCCCTTCCCCTCCTCCCCCAACACTGCACCCCACACTTCTCCCAACATCCATTGATACCCTACTATCAAACAGGCTCATGCCCTATCCTCACAACAGTCATGTTGTCTTGAGCCCCCGAGAAAATGCCTTCACTTCCTTTCTCTCCCCCCTGCCCTGCAGCTGTGGGTTGGTTCCTGTATGACTTCTTGCAGTATTTGGACTTGGGAAGGAATTGTACCCCATGGTCAAGTTGGTATGGACTGGAGGTTTTGCCTCCCTCTGTAACAGGGGCCGTGGTCCTCAACCCGAGATCTTCAGAGCTTATATTAACCACCTTTTACAGCAGCAGGACGTTGGCCACTGGGTCTCCGTGCTTTACCTGTGGCAGGTTAGGGTACTACATCTTGCATTGTGTCAGGGCTGACTGTAGCTTTATTAGAGGTTAGATTATGGATTTGTATGGGATGGTTTGAATAGGGATGAGCCTGCATTAGTCAGGGGATGTCAACCGGGGTTACCCCCTATGGGGTACCCTCAG
>NW_005844539.1:0-1822 GCF_000455745.1 Alligator sinensis | reverse complement strand
CTGGCCCCAGCCCTCTTTCCTGCCTATGCAGGGGGTTGGACTCGATGATCTATTGAGGTCCATTCCGACCCTAACATCTATGAATCTATGAAATAAAGATTGAAGTAAGAAAGCCCCAACAAATGGAGGAGAAACCCTTCCCCTACCCTGCAGTGGGGGATAGTGGTACCCTTGTCTGTGGTGTTCTCAATCTCGGTGTGAGCAACTACAGGAGGTGGTTCACTTGGGTCCCCAGTGAGGCAGGAAATTCTATCTCAGAGGTTCCCAACTACCAGGCCATGAAGGGTTGGTTGACAGGTCATTGCACAAGGCTCCTAATCGGACCCCCATCTGTTTGCCCGAGTGAGTGGCTTCCACTGCTGGCAATTGTGGGGGGTTAAGGGTGGGAAGCAGGCATCCCCAGGAGGGAGGCAGCTGGCTATGTGCACCCTGTCCCACTCGTGTGCAAGTCCACAGGAAAAAAAAAAATATCTTGGGAACCACTGTTCTACCCATCTCCTGGTGGCAGCTAACCAGGATTCGTGTCATCACTTGCTATTGGGTCACCCTTCAAAGCACCTCCAGAAAACATCCTGCCAGCTCCTGGGCTCAGCACAAGCAAAGTTCGGGGCACCTGAGGAGCTGGATCACAGGGGAGAAATGGGTAGGGTCACGGAGAGAAAAGATCCCCTGTCTTCTCTTCAGGCACCATTTCCAGTGAAGCTGGGCTCCAGCCCATGCAGGGGAGCAGGTCAGCCACAAACACAGGTCGCTGGGAACCAAGGGGACATCAGTGAACTCGGCCAACCCAGGGCATTAACTGTCCCATAGAGTGCACAAGAGCAGCAGTATCAGGGTGGATTCGGTGTGAGACTCACCCGTCTCATAGTAATCGTACAGTCTCACAGTGGCTGGCTTGAGATTCTTCACAGGGAAATCTTGCTCCACAGAAAAGGTGAATGTTGTCTTCTCTTTAGTCAGCTATGGAAAGAGGGAGCATGTGTGCATGGGATGAGCTTTATGTCCTGGGTAGGTACAGACCCCTCCCCATGGCTCTGGGCTCTGACTCCTTCTTCACTCTGTCCCAGAGCCCAGGCAGTGTGAAAATGCTCTCCTGACCTGCAGTTGTGCCTACCCCTCACAAAATGTCACCTCTTCATTGCACTCAGCCCAGATCTGGCCCCTCCTGCTGCCCCACACAGGGCTCTCCCTGGGGCTTGTGCATGTCTGACCTCAGCTCCCACTGCTGTGGCTCTGTTCACATCTGTGCTCCCCACCTGCAGAGCCCTCAGTGCTCACCTGGTCCAAGTAGAGTATCACTCCATCAGCAGACAGCTCCAGCTTCTTCACCAAACCCTCGTTCTCCAGCTAAGAGCAAAGGGAGGGAAAGGCTCAGGGGAGAGCTGACGGCCAGGACTGCACCTCTGCTGGGGCCTCTGAGACCAGACACCAAATACCTCTTCCTGCAATGGGTGGCAATACCACTGCTGCCAGTGACACCTATTCCATGAGCACCTACTACAGGGAGGGGAGAGCAGTAGGTGAGCTGGGCAGGTCAGCTATACTGAACGGCAGGAGCAAAGGGCAAGTCCCAGTCGGTGCTTGGGTGGGAGACCAGAGAGGCATTAGAGGGTGCTGTGCTGTTGACTCCATACCCAGTCAGTGGGTGGTAAAATAGGGAGGCTCTCCCTATTTTGCCTGGCACTCTTCTGGGTCTGTTTTGCAATGAGGACAGGGCTCTCTCCTTTGGGAAGTCCCCTGGTGTCCAACAGTCGGGGAGGGTTGCCCAGGTGGGATCTCACCTTCTTCACAGACTTCTTGTCAGGGAGGTAGCCGGATGGCA
>NW_005844538.1:3862-4965 GCF_000455745.1 Alligator sinensis | reverse complement strand
CCCCCTCTTGAACTGCCCCAGCACAGCATTTATTAGGCCAGACCAGAGTTGCAGCAAATACCCATAGAAGAGGGTATTCAGGACTGAGGCTGAACTAAACTTTCTTCATCCATCATGGGTCAGGATGAATGCCTGTTCCCCACCCCTATATACATAGTGAGCAGTATCATTCCCTCCATGGAAATGACAGTGCGTGCCCACACGGTGCTACAAAAATGCAGCATCAGTCCTTCCAGAAGGAGGCAATGCGCACTCGATCACACATTGTGAACAATATAATTCCTTCCAGAGAGAGGCAGTCACCTACATGCACATCCTGAATAGGCTCAGCATCTCTATCTTGGTGGTCACATGACGCACCCACATGCAGCTGGACATTTTCCACTAACGGAGGGCAGCAGACACACACACGCATGCACAGCACACATACAAGATCCCATTTTTCATAGTTGTTAGGGGCTGGAAGGGACTTTACCGATCATCAGGCCCGGCCCCCGTGCATGTCCAGGAAAGACTTCTGGGGTCAGATGACCCCAGCAAGGTGAGCATCTAGACACTTTATGAAGATCACCAGGATCTTCTCCTCCAGGATGCTGAAGGGATATACAATGTGCATTTGTTTCAGGGTACCTAAGAATATGCAGCTGGCCGTGTTACCCCCAGCCGAATAGAATTGGACACACATAGGAACATAGGTATACACACACAGCGTTATATAACCAATATAATTTATTCCAGGTGCAAGCAGCACACGTATACACATACATGCATATACACACTGCAGATGCACAGAGCATGTCTACACAACGCATGTACTGAGGAGCAGACTAATTAGCTCTGCAGTAAACGGTCAATGTCTACATGTGTTGTGCTATTAGGTCAAACTAAACTCCTTAACTCCACTGCAGGATAGTACTGCCAGACATAAGTACTATCCTATGGAGGAGTCACTCCACTGCAATACACATGTAGATGCTGACGGGTCTGGCTGGGGCGTGAGGGTGTTACAGTGCAGGGCTGCCTGTCAAATAACCTTGTCCTGGAGCACCCTCACGTCTTGGCCACAACACATTGAGCTGGGTTGCAGCCCCAGGTTGAACCCC
>NW_005844538.1:3276-3665 GCF_000455745.1 Alligator sinensis | reverse complement strand
GACTTGAAACACATCAGTGCACATCTAAACACACATGGTCACATATATGAATACGCTAAACTCAGCTTATTTCATCCACCATGGAAACTCTGATACATGGACACACAAATCTTGCTCATTTGTGAACTGCCATTACTCCAGCAGTGACATTGTGCACAGCCCTGGCAAATCTTGCAGACCTGCCCAACTTGGTTCCTGGTGGGCCAGGACCCGGCATCGAAGGAGCTTCACTATTGTTCTTGAGTTCCTGCTTCCTTAGACTGGCTGGACAGGCCAGGATTGGGGCAGGACTGGGTCTTCTAGTCTTGGTTACATGCTTGTAAATCCAGATTAAATAATAGTAATAGTAGTACTCAATGGTAATAGTAATAACAACAGTTGCACACAAT
>NW_005844538.1:0-970 GCF_000455745.1 Alligator sinensis | reverse complement strand
GACTTGAAACACATCAGTGCACATCTAAACACACATGGTCACATATATGAATACGCTAAACTCAGCTTATTTCATCCACCATGGAAACTCTGATACATGGACACACAAATCTTGCTCATTTGTGAACTGCCATTACTCCAGCAGTGACATTGTGCACAGCCCTGGCAAATCTTGCAGACCTGCCCAGCTTGCTTCCTGGTAGGCCAGACCCGGCATCGAAGGAGCTTCACTATTGTTCTTGAGTTCCTGCTTCCTTAGACTGGCTGGACAGGCCAGGACTGGGGCAGGACTGGGTCTTCTAGTCTTGGTTACATGCTTGTAAATCCAGATTAAATAATAGTAATAGTAGTACTCAATGGTAATAGTAATAACAACAGTTGCACACAATGAGGAAACTACCCATAGGCAGTGGAAAGGGGTTTGGGGGGAGGTCTGTAGCACTGCATCACTAGAACAAATTGCAACATTAAAACTGAGATTCGCATTGACTAATAGTTCTCAAACTTTTATTTCTATTCATTCAGATTGGAGTCAGGCACCTCGCTTCAGGTGCCTCTGACCCCCATTGGCACCTTTATCTGCCTACATATCTTTAAAATCTGGTCCGAAGTCACTTTTGATAATTCAACCATAATTAAATCCTATTGTCTTGCCAATGTCACTGGTAGAAAATGTATTGGGGTTTGGTGGATCACAAACTCAGCATGACTCCGGAAAATATGCTGGAGCCACAATGGACAACTATTGTGCGGGGTTTAATTAACAGAGGTATGGATAGATGTTCATGTAGAGCTACAAATCCCACTCCAATGTGAAATACTTTAAACGTGAGTGCTTCACTGCTGCCCAGTTGTACAGGTTCCTCACAGCCTAAATGCTGCAAAAGGCTCTGGAGCAGGTGCCGTAGTGGGCCTGTGTGGTTTAATCAACAAATGGTCCGTGGGTTTTATAGCCAGATCAGGCATCAGGA
>NW_005844537.1:0-4990 GCF_000455745.1 Alligator sinensis | reverse complement strand
ACAGGTGTAGGAAACCAAAAACAGGGGCCTCATGCCAAGGAAGCCAAAAGCTGGGGCCTCTTGCCCGGGAGGACCGATTTGAGCCCGACACCGGGGGTAGTAACCGAAAAACGGGGGTAGGAACCCAAAAACCGAGGACCCATGCCAGGGGTGACCAATATAAGTGCTACACCGGGGATAGGAACCAAAAATCGGGGTTTGGACCCCAAAAACCATGGTCAAGTCCCCAGGGGGACCATTTAAGTGCGACATCAGGGTTAGGAACCAAAAACAGGGGTAGGAACACAAAAACCTGGTACCCATTCCCAGGGAAACCGAATTTAAACGTGACACTGGTGGTAGGAACCAAAAAACTGGGTTAGAAACCCAAAAACCTGGGTTGCGTGCCCGGAGGGACCAATCTAAGTGCGACACCGGGGGTAGGAACCAAAAAATTGGGGTAGGAACCTAAAAAGAAGGGCAAAATTCCAGGAAGGAACCACTGAAGCGTGACAGCAGGTGTAGGAACCAAAAAAGGGGGTAGGGAACCCAAAAACCGGGGCCTCGTGCCCGGGGGGGACCCATTGAAGCACGACACCAGGGGTAGGAAACAAAAAACTGGGTTAGAAACCCAAAAACCAGGGTCCCGTGCCCGGGGGGACCAATTTAATCGTGACACCAGGGGTAGGAACCAAAAAACGGGTAGGAACCCAAAAACGGGGGCACCGTGAGAGGGGGATCAATTTAAGCATGACACTGGGGGTAGGAACCAAAAAAAGGGTGTAGGAACCCAAAACCCGGGACTTCGTGCCCGTGGGGAATCATTGAAGCACGACACAAGGGGTAGGAACCAAAAAACGGGTGTAGGAACCCAAAAACCAGGGTCCTGTGCCCGGGGGGACCGAGTTAAGCGGGGGTAGGAACCCAAATCCCAGGGCTTCGTGTCTAGGAGGACGCACTGAAGCACGACACCAGGGGTAGGGAAGAAAAAACTGGGTTAGAAACCCAAAAACCAGGGTCCCGTGCCCGGGGGGACCAATTTAAGCGTGACACCAGGGGTAGGAACCCAAAAACGGGGGCACCGTGAGCAGGGGATCAATTTAAGCGTGACACCGAGGGTAGGAACCAAAAAACAGGGTTAGGAACCCCAAAACCGTGGCTCCATGCCCGGGGAGACCCATTTAAGTGCGATACCGGGGGTAGGAACCCAAATCCCAGGGCTTCGTGTCTAGGGGGACCCATTGAAGCATGACACCAGGGGTAGGAAAGAAATATGGGTTAGAAACCCAAAAACCAGGGTCCCGTGCCCGGGGGGACCCACTGAAGTGCGACATAGGGGGTAGGAACCAAAAAACGGGGGTAGGAACCAAAAAACCTGGGCCCTGAACCAGGGGGGACACAATGAAGTGCGACATCGGGGCTAGAAACCAAAAAACGGGTGTGGGAACCCAAAAGCAGGGGCCCTGTACCCAGGGGGACCAATTGTTGCATGACGCCGGGGGTAGGAACCAGAAAACGGGGGTAGGAACCCAAAAAATGGGGCCCCGTGCCCTTCAGGGACCAAGTCATGCACGACACCAGGGGTAGGAACCAAAAAACAGAGTAGGAACCCAAAAACCGGGGCCCTGTGCCCTGGGGGACCCATTGAAGTGTGACATCGGGGGTAGGAACCAAAAAACCTGGGCCCTGTACCAAGGGGGACACATTGAAGTGCGACATCGGGGGTAGAAACCAAAAAACGGCAGTAGGAACCCAAAAACAGGGGCACGGTGTCCGGTGGGGTGAATTTAAGTGCGACACTGGGGATAGGAACCAAAAACGGGGGTAGGAACCCAAAAACTGGGGCCTCTTGCCCGGGAGGACCGGTTTGAGCGCTACACTGGCAGTAGGAACCAAAAAATGGGGGTAGGAGCAGAAAAAACGGGGCCCCATGCCCGGAAGAAACAATTTAAGCGCGTCAACAGGGGTAGGAACAAAAAAACGGGGGTAGGAACGCAAAAACAGGGGCCCCCCGTACCCAGGGAGGCCAATAAAAGCGCGACTCCGGGGGTAGGAAGCAGAAAACGGGGGTAGGAACCCAAAAACCGGGGCCCTGTATCCGGGGGGACCTATTGAAGAGCAACACCTGGGGTAGCAACCAAAAAACGGGGATAGGAAGATAAAAACCGGGGCCCCTTGCCCGGGGGACCCAATGAAGTGCGACACCGGTGTTAGGAACAAAAAGCAGGGGTAGGAACTCAAAAAGCGGTGAGCCGTGCCAGGGAGGACCAATTTAAGTGCGACAATGGGGGTAGGAACCAAAAAACGTGGGTAGGAACCCAAAAAACGGGGTCCGGTGTCTGGGGGGAACACTTTAAGCGCACCAACGGGGGTAGGAACCAAATAACGGGGGTTGGAACCAAAAACAGGTGCCCCGTACCCAGGGGTACCAATTGAAGCGCGACTCAAGGGGAGGAACCAAAAAACGGGGTAGCAACCCAAACACCGAGGTTCTGTGCCCGGGTCGACCAATTTAACCACGACACTGGGGGTAGGAACCAAAAACGGGTGTAGGAACCCAAATACCTGGGGCCCGTATGCAGAGGGACCCAATGAAGGGCGTCACTGGGTGTAGGAACCAAAAAACAAGGGTAGGAATCCAAAAAACGGGGCCCCGGGCCCTGGGGGACCCATTGAAGTGCAACATCGGGGTAGGAACCAAAAAACGGGGGTAGGAACCCAAAAACCTGGGCCCTGTACCCGGGGGCATCCATTGAAGTGCGATACTGGGGCTAGGAACCAAGAAACGGGGGTAGGAACCCATAAAACGGGCCCCTGTGCCCGGGGGGAACAATTTAAGCGTGACAACGGGGTAGGAACCAAAAAACGGGGGTAGGAACCGAAAAGCAGGGGTCCCGTACCCGGGGGGACCAATTGTAGCGCAACACCGGGGGTTGGAACCAGAAAACGGGAGTAGGAACACAAAAATCTGTGTCGAATGCCCGGGGCGACCAATTTAAGTGCGACACTGGTGGTAGGAATCAAAAAACGGGGGTTATAACCCAATAAACGGGGCCCCGTGCCCGGAAGGAACAATTTAAGCGTGGCAACAGGGGTAGGAACCAAAAAACGGGTAGGAATGCAATAACCGTGCCCCCGTGCCCGTGGGGACCAATTTAAGTGTGACGCCGGGGTTTGGAAACAAAAAACTGGTGTAGGAATCCAAAACACGTGGCCTCGTGCCCAGAGGGGGACCAATTTCAGCACGACACCAGGATAGGAACCAAAAAACTGGGTAGAAACCCAAAAACCGGGGCCCCGTGCCCTGGGGGCCCCATTGAAGTTCGACCTAGGGGGGAGGAACCAAAAAACGGGGGTAGGAACCCAAAAACACGGGCCCTGTACCCAGGGGGAAACATTGAAGTGCGACACAGGGGGCAGGAACCAAAAAACGGGGGTAGGAACCCAAAAAACAGGGTCCGGTTTCCGGGGAGACCTATTTAAGCATGACACCGGGGGTAGGAACCAAAAAACCGGGGCAGAAACCAAGAAAACGGGGCCTGGTTTCCGGGGACACCTATTTAAGTGAGACACCGGGGCTAGGAACCAAAAAACGGGGGTAGGAACCCAGAAAACGGAGCCCCGTTTCCGGGGGGACCCATTTAAGCATGACCCCGGGGGTAGGAACCAAAAACCGGAGAAAGAACCCAAAAACCGGGGACCCGTGCATGGGGGACCAATTTAAGAACGACACTGGGGGTAGGAACCAAAAAACAGGGGTAGAAAACCAAAACCCTGGGTTTCGTGCCTGGAGGGACATATTAAAGCACGACACCAGGGGTAGGAACCAAAAAAGGGGGCTAGGAACCCAAAAACCGGGGCCCAATGCCTGGAGGGACCCATTTAAGTTCAAAATCAGGGGTAGGAACCAAGAAAGGGGGTAGGAACCCAAATCCCAGGGCTTCGTGTCTAGGGGGACGCACTGAAGCACGACACCAGGGGTAGGAAAGGAAAAACTGGGTTAGAAATCCAAAAACCAGGGTCCCGTGCCTGGGGGGAGCAATTTAAGCGTGACACCAGGGGTAGGAACCAAAAAACGGGGCTAGGAACCAAAAAAACGGGCCCTCGTTTCCGGGGGGACCCATTTAAGCGCGACACCGGGGGTAGGAACCAAAAAACGGGGCTAGGAACCAAAAAAACGGGCCCTCGTTTCCGGGGGGACCCATTTAAGCGCGACACCGGGGGTAGGAACCCAAATCCCAGGGCTTCGTGTCTAGGGGGACGCACTGAAGCACGACACCAGGGGTAGGAAAGAAAAAACTGGGTTAGAAACCCAAAGACCTGGGTCCTGTGCCCGGGGGGACCAATTTAAGCGTGACACCAGGGGAAGGAACCCAAAAACGGGGGTAGGAACCCAAAAACGGGGGCACTGTACACAGGGGGACCCATTTAAATACGACACTGGGGGTAGGAATCAAAAAATGGGGGTAGGAACCCAAAAACCAAGGACCCGTGCCTGGGGGGACCAATTTAAGTGCGACACCTGGGGTAGGAACCAAAAAACGGGGGTACGAATGAGAATCCAGGGGTTTCGTGACCAGGGGGACCCAGTGATGCGCGACACCGGGGTTAGGAAACAAAAAATGGGGGTAGGAACCCTAAAACTGGTGCCCCGTGCCCGTGGGGACATGTTTAAGCATGACACTGGGGATAGGAACCAAAAAAAGGGTGTAGGAACCCAAAGACCAGGACTTTGTGGCCGTGGGGAACCATTGAAGCGCGACACCGGGGGTAGGAACCCAAAAAAGGGGCCCCGTTTGCGGAGGGACCCATTTAAGCGCGACACCGGGGTAGGAACCAAAAACGGGGGTCGGAAACCAGAAAACGGGGCCCCATTTTTTGGGGTGGACCCATTTAAGCGCGACACATTTGGTAGGAACAAAAAAACGGGGGTAGGAACACAAAAAATGGGAAACTGTTTCCAGGGGGACAAATTTAAGTGCGATACCGGGGGTAGGATCCAAAAAACGGG
>NW_005844536.1:0-4997 GCF_000455745.1 Alligator sinensis | reverse complement strand
GCATTAGCCTTCCCTGACTGCATCCACATTCAGGGGTGACCAACTCGTGGAAGTGTACTATGAGTGGCATGTAGGAAATCAGGGAGGGAGCAGGGAGAAAAGCAACAGATGACAAGGAGGGAAAACAGAGCAGCAGACTGAGCAGGAATAGGAAGGCCAGGCAAGGAAGAAAGCCAGAGCCTATATGTGTATGTGTGCACACACTCACACATGGGAAGCAGAGATGGGAGATATAAGTAAAGATCTCATGGAGCACCAACATTTGTCTAGTCTCTGAATGTCACTGATATTGCAAGGGAGGTTGCCATTCCCTGGTTTCTGCAAGTAGCCTGTGTGTCTCAGTCTGTTGCATAACTGGATGAGTCGGGTCTACAATGCAGTCGAGGGTGAAGTCGGGGCTGGGCCCACTGGGTGTACACTACTGTTATGGTCTTGGGAAAGAGCTGTAGAGAAGGGATGTTGGGAGGGGACAGGATTGTGTTGCTAAGAGGCAAAGGAGATGAAAGCCAGCTCCAGGCTTCAAACTTCATAGGGATTCAGTCTCCTGGAAACATCAACAGGATTTCTGGAGCTGGAGTAACCAGTGTCCCTGGCACAGCCTTGTTGTTCCCAAGTGACCTCTCACAGTTATGCCACCCACAGTGTGCAGTGAAGACCTGCTTTTAGCGGTTATCTGGTTATCTGCCCAAATTACAGATCCTGATCTGAGCCACAGAAGCATTAAACCATAACACTGATTTCTGCTCCAATGCCTGGGGGACTGTCAGGCCAGGAGGAATATGCAAAGCTCTCCAGTCAACATGCAGTGGGCAAGGGAGATCCATTGTGAAATGCATCCTGTGGGGTGCAGCAAAGCACCACAAACCCTGGGGTGTCCACAACCCTTGATCTTTGCATGCATCTCTTCAAACAAGTGGGCCATTAGCTGGAGGACCAGTGGGTGATTGTTAGGGATCAGGGCATGGGTGATCTCAAAAGGAAAGTCCAATGAGGCTGCCAGCATCTCCATGGCACACAGCTAGTTGTGAGAAAGCCATGCACTTCCTCAGATGCCAATCTGTGCCTGCTGTAATATAGAGTCCCTCTTCTCCCAGGGTTAAATGAATGTATTGATGCCACAGCAGGATAAGAGCTTATTCTATGCAGTTAATGAAAAAGTGAAAAGATGGAGATAGGTGGGGGGGTGCGGGGTTGGAGGGAGAAAATCAGGTTCTGTGTACCCACACCTGAGCTGTGGATGTGATGTTTGCAGAGGGCTGGAAAAGGGCCACTGTAGTGCCCCTCTTTAAAAAAACCCCCAAAGAATCAGGGAGGGTGAACTGAGGAACTACAGACTGGCTAGCCTCATCTCAATACAAGGGAAGTTACTGGAGCATATCCTAAGGAAGGCAGTAGGATATAGGCTCACCGCCCTTCAATGCAAATGTGGCAGGTGGGCGGGACCGGAAGTCCATTTAAAAGCATCTGGAGGAGGAAAGGCTGATTGCAAGCAGCCAATGTGGATTCATGACAAACAATTTGTCAAACAAACCTGATCTCCAATGATTCTTGAGCCCGAATCAGAGAAATGAACTGCTCAGAGTCTGACTAAGCAAACAAAATGATAACTAACGCAGACCATCCACCCACCCTATTGCTCCAACTACAATTCAGCTCTGCGTCTAAGACTAGTGCTCTCTCCCCCGATTTCTGGTTTGGTTTTAGGAAGGGCATATTTTTTCCCTTTGAAAGGAAGTTGGTAAGTCTAGAATATGACCTTGACCTGCTCTTCCCCTTATGAAATGTGAGAGGAGAATCCAGCAATCCAGGGAGAGACCCAAGGGATTTAATTCCGATAAAAACTCCAATCAAAACTGCACTGACAATAATTGAGTGGGCGGTTGCATTGCATGTACAAAAATATTGCCTGTGTACACGCGTAACAGCGGTCCCCCATTAGCTGCTAATCAACCCTTTTATCACCTCTCTGCTCTTCTTTTTTTCCCCGCCACACTGAGGTGATACTGGATGGACAAGAAGGGGAGGCAGCTGTCCAGTTAGTGGGTCGCACTATGAAAGTTCTTGAGGTATGTTTTCAGGGCTCCTCCTTCCCTACTCCCTGGTCCAACACACTCCCTAATGGTGTTTCTTTGGATAGCAGATTTAACTCTAAGGTTTACCCTGTATTTTCCTCCTGGTGTAACCCTCTGGGTCTTCCTCTAGGCAGGCTACTTACTAGGCATAAGGTTCTGGATTAAACTACCTTAAATTACTTCTTACCTGGCTCAGTTATCCCACCTGAGCCTTCCCTAGGAACAAGGTCTCACCGGCAATTTTACAAGTTAATTTGCGTCCTTCTCTAGTCAATGGAACAATTTTCTTATCCGCAATGAATTTCAATGTTGCTTATGGTACTTGCCCTAATCAATCTCTTATCTTCCTTGACCAGTCTGCAAGTGATTGCAGCACCTGCGCAGTCTCATGCTCTAATGGATCAATTTACATTTCTTGATCAGACTTTAGTTAATTAAAAAAAAGAACCTCATGCAACATAGTTCTTGTTTTAACTAATCAATTATCTCTCTTGATCAGCCATTAATTACTTAATTGTAACGTCTGCACCACACAGTTAATGTCTCAGTTAATCAGTTCTCTTTCTTGATCGCCCATTAATTCATTGAACTTCTTCACAAAATCTAGTCCATCAGTGTCTCAACTTTCCTCCCTTGTTTTCTTCCCCACAATCAATTTGGTATCCAGTACATGTACAGTTCAGGAAAGACTAGGATTCACCTTTTCCCAGTCAAAAAGGGTTTCCACCGTACCAAATGGGGCCAGTCCAGGATGTAGTGGCTCTGGCATCCGTCTCCCAGTTTCACTTTGGCTGACGTCCTCTTTCTTCTCCCATCCGTGTCTTGTTAGTGCTTGAGTGCAAAACACGAGGTACTGATCTTCCCTGCCTTTCCCCTTTCCAGGTGCCTGTACAATGGGCCGCTTCCTTTTGTAAGGAGGACTGGAGCTCCCCCAGTCATGTGGGAGCCGGCCCCAGCTGCACCAGTCGGTGATGGGTGTGATTTTACTCTTTTGGTGCCAGGGTGGGATTTCCTCCTGGCTCTGGTGCTCTCGGTGGCCAGGTTTCCTGGTGAGGCTGAGCTCAGGGGTGAGCGTAGCAGGGTCTGAGCTCGGTCCCCTGCTGCAACACGTCAAGATTGCCATGCCCTGATTGGAGACCAATTTCACAGGTGAGCTGTGTTTGATATTTTTGGTTATTTTGGAGGAGAGAAAAGTAGAGCTGTAAGCAGAGCAATGCAGTGACTGTCTAATACATTCAATCAAACAATAATGAATCTTACTTGGAAACCCCAGGGGCATCCTAACCAAGTTGTAGGAGAGGGTTGTTTAGCTGCAGTATTGTAAGGAAGGGGGCAGTGCCTCTCCCCTTCTAACCCATTCCTCATTTGCCCCCTTGGGATTTTATGCAAATCCCATCACAATCAACAGAGTAATTTCTGTTCATTTCTGTGGGCTTTTTAATCTCCCGGTCAAGATTTTAAATGAGTTTTATTTCTCTTATTGCACCTGCAGTGTGAGAAATGCACTTGTTCCTTGAACATGACAAAGCAGCTCATAAACCCTGTTCCTTGATCTTTTCCTTTCTATGCAAAGGATGATTTTGGTCTAATGAAACCAATCTCCGCTTGGTTTGCTCCTTACCCTGAATCCAGGGGACAAGCAGCAGTCCTCATATTCAGTCAGTTGTGTATCTGCCTGATTGTAATTCTGTATAGCCCACAGTACTTACAGTTACTTATGAGACTGGCATGTGGGAATGTGTCCAAAACCTGCTTGAAGTCCAGACCTATTATGCCTAGTACATTGCCCGCAGCCAGCAAAGTAGTTCATGTGAAAAAAGAAGCAAATCAAAGTTGTGTTTTCAGGAGTTGTTTGTAACAAATCTGTATTGACTGCTGGTGATAATTCTCTCTTTATCAGGCACCTATGTACAAATAGAAGGCTTTTACAATTTACTCAAGTATCTTCCCAGGTATTGAGGTAAGCCTGCATGTGTGCACACGTGTGTATGTGTGTGACCATTTAATTTTCCCAAGGATTTCGTTCTCCCCCGGCAGACGTGTAATTCATGTCAATGCACCCATCCATCCCACTGAAGACCCCATGTGAAGAGCACTTCTATGGTGCGTGTGCCTTGTCAATGTGTCAAACTCTTTTAATCTGAAATGAATGTGGAGGGGGTGGGCTGGGAATCTCACTGAGAGGAAACCCACGATCATGGCCAGACCATCCAGCCTCCAGCCCAATTAAAAAAAAAAAGCCACATATATCCTCAGACTTCTGGTACCTGCCATCCCCGTCCTATTTTCCTCCCAGAACTGAATGCCAGGGTGTAAAAGAAGAAATACCATGAGGAAGTAAAGTATTTAAGCTCTTGAAGGTGCAGTTAGCCTGATGGATGAAACCCATTGCAGGGTAAGAGATGCAGAGACCAGCCCCGGGGACTGGAAAGTTGGGGCCATGGATGAAACAGCTCCTACCTCAGGCTCCAGGACTTCTCTCCAAGACTAAACAATGCATCTCCTGCCCCCTCCTCCCTCAACCATTTCACACACCTACTGCTTCTTGCTGTATCACAGAGAGGCTGTGCATGGCTCCCCGTTACTCTGTTAGTGGCATTCAATGCGCCTGCCGTGTTGGGTGATGAGAACGTCGTAGACTTTTCTGTCGCTGCCTCTGCCGCCGTCCCAGCCGAGAGCCAGGCCTCCCTGCAGCAGTGCTGCCTGTGAAGCCCTGGGCCGGCCCTGCCTGCTCTCATTCTCATGGGGGCCTACTGTGTTTGTGGCATGGGGCGGGGGACAGGGATTGCTTGGCTCTCAGGAAGCAAACAAATGTTGTGCTGGAAGATGTAATGAGCTCCTAGTTCAGGTGGGGTGAGACTTAGCAGCAGATGCCCCTGGACTGTGCACCTGGACTGATGTGTCCCCCAGGCTGGGCAGCAGGGG
>NW_005844535.1:0-5002 GCF_000455745.1 Alligator sinensis | reverse complement strand
TCCTTTTGCTCTGTCGGTTTCTTTGTCCGTCTCTCCAATATGTCGTCTAAGAAGCTACTGAGTTTCTTGTATTTCGTGAAGAACCTGGCAAAATCTCCTGAGAAACATGTAAACGGTTGGTTAACATCACTTCTGGTGCAATCATTTTTTCTTTCACCTCCTCCTTTCCCTGTGTTTTTTTTTTGCTAAAGCAATGGTAGCATTTTTTAACAAATTCCAAGAAGTTGCTAATACCATTTGTGAGCTATAGCTTGGAGGTTTGCAAACTGTTTCAGTGGAGTGTATTGCTGATGAATGAACACAGGCCACATCCTGTCTTTTTGAAGGCACAATGCCTTCCAAAAGGATGCATCTTTCCTTTATGAGCCAGGAAGGGGACCATGCTCAGTATCTCCCTTTTCTGTGAGATGGTCTAAGTGACCTTCTCCACACATTTTATAGTAAGGTGCCTGGATGCTTAGCAAGGAGCCAAGAATGAGGAAAAATGGAACTGAGACAAGGCCAAGTTGGAGGGGACCCAAAACGAGTTGAGGCTTGTTGGGGAGAGAGAATGGGCACATGGCTCTGGGTTACTAGAGTGCACCCCTGTTCAGATCCTGGGATAGACCTGAATATCCATGAGTCTACCCCACTCTTCTGCTGCCAGCAAATTTCTGTGAGCCTTAATTGTCAAGTGTGCCCCTTCTCCCTCTCCCTCCCCCTCGCCCTCCCTCTCTCTCCCTCTCCCTGTCCATCTCCCTCCCTCCCTGTCCCTTCCTCCCTCTCTCCTCTCTCTCCCTCTCCCACCTTCTTCTTCTCCTTCTCCCTGTCCCTCTCCCTCCCTCCCCTCTAGACTGGTGGACAGAGAGATAGACAACCCATTGTTGCTGTCAGTTCCCGAGTCAACTTAGCCTGCAGAACCCACTCCTAATTTCTATCGATTGCCACTACTGTCCCCTTTTCTCCTTGCCATGTACTGATGCTTGGCCCTTATTTGCTGCCTTCCCTTTTTCTTGCTCAATGCAGAGGGGCTTAGAGACAAAGAGTTTTCTTTCTTGAATGTGGAGTCATGGCTCTTTGGCCAGATGATGAACTATTTTCCTAGGATTCTCCATTTCTGTTTGTATTTTTTGTAATGTTTTCCTCCTATCAGTTGTGTTTCACATTATCTTCAACTTGGGGGGATTAGATGATTAGAAACACTGATTATGTGATATGATGCCATGGCCATATAATTACAGGCTTAAGCTCTCCTCTGTGACAGCATGGAATGTAATTGGATCACAATCACCTTGCATTAAGCAACCACCTGGCCATTGTGTCCTAGCATCAAATGATCTGCCCCATGATTGGCTATGTCTGGCTCATTTGAATAAAAGCCGTATCTTTCCTCCCAGTAGGGTTGGAGTATTGTAGCCATGAAGGTCTGGGCAATATGTTAGGATCAAGGTGATTTTAGGGATCTCTTTTCTTGGACCAAGCGAATAGGTGGGAAAGAATTCCCCACTGCACTGTCGATTTTTCTGTCAAGTTTTTCTCCCAGTCACAGTCTTTTTGCGTAGCTGGAGAAGTTTCTGGGCAGCACGTGCCCTTCTTCTGTGCCCTTGTCTAACATCACTCCCAAATTTTACGCCTGGCCCAATAAAATACACCTCCTTTGCTTGATCCCCAGTGGATGAGACTTGGAGCAGCCCCTTTGTTTGCAGTGCAGTAGCACCCAAGTCAGAGGGACAGACAGCTGGAGAGAGAGAGCAAGCTGCAGGGGAATATGGGGATCAAAGCTCCCTGCCCATCAAAAGGGGACAACTCAGGTATTTTGTCCTGAGCCCACATCAGTGTCCCCACGCTAAAAAATGGTGGTGGGGGCACTTTAACTACAGCTTACTGAAAGCTTTAGTTAAAGCACCCCCGACACCATTTTTCAGCACAGGGACACTGATACACGTGACACTGGAGTCTGCTGGAGTAATTACATGCTCCAGCAAACTCAAGTCTGCTTCCACACGCTGTAATTACACTGTGTTAGAGCAGCCTTGCTGTATGTTAGGGGTTTTCAACAAAGTGTACGTGTACCCCTGGGGGTACTTGGGATGGCTTCAGGGGGTATTTAGTAGTGGACACCGCCACTGCCACGCTGTCGGCACTTCTGTTGCTGCTGTGCCACCGCCCCCCTCCCCCCCGTCATTGATCAGCTGCTGGGGGCCCCTCCCCCCAGCTCATCGACTCTCTGCTGGGGGACCACCCCGCAATCGCTGATCGGCCACTGGGAGCCCTTCCTCCTGCTGGGGGACTGCTGCCTTCTTGACCAGCTGCGGGGGTACACTGAGCCAAAATGGTTGAAAACCTCTGCTGTATGTCTATAGCACCCCAAGTGACCAAGTGACAAAACCAGGTGGCAGTGAGGGATCAGTTAGGGGTACAGCCTCTGAATTACAACTACCTAGACCTTAAATGCTGGAGACTGTAAGTAAGAGAAGAACAGTGAAAAAACCCCTGGCCATACTCTGTTCACTCCCCCTTTCAGCAGCCACTCCCTGAGCGTGTCTACATGAGGTGCTGTGTCACAGTAGCAATGAGCTACGGCAGCATAGCTTGTCGCTATGGCAATGTGGCATGGGTGGGCACTAACTGTGATGCTACTGTGCCATAACTCGTTGGTGGCCCCGTTTTTGTGGTCAAAAAGAGTTTGCTGAGCAACAGCTAGCTCAGCTTTTCTGCAAAGTGACATTGAGAAAACGCAAGGATTTTGAAGTTGTAACCACCGTATTTACTCAAATCCAAGATTTGGTACCCCACCCCCCAATTCAACATGGGGATGGGGGAAAGCCCCTCATCCTGAATTTGAGTACCAGATGGAGAGGCAGACAGTTGCTGCAGCTCCAGTTCTGGCCCAAACCCCAGCCCCAACCCTGGCTCAAGGTTGGAGCCATGGCTGCTTCCCCCTACACTGAAACCTGCCCCTGAGTATTGGGGGATCATTTTATATTCCAAGTTGTCTTGGATTTGTGTAAATACGGTAATCTTGGTCTATCAGCTTTAAATATTAAACATGAGAACTAAAATGTGCATTGGAAAGAAACACCTAAGTCAAATGGCTGCTGGCTGTCCATTGCCCCAAAAAAGATGGGGACACTGTCATCCTGATCTGACATCAGCTCTAAATACTAACTACTTTATTATTTGTTGTTTTGGGGAGGACCCCTAAGCAAAATCTAAAACAGTCAGTGTGGAATGGCTCTGTAACTGTGCAAGAATATTGTGTTCTTACTCTTTTTCTGTGAAGAATATCCAGGGCCACTGAATTCATAGCAAAACTCCCACTGACTTGTGTAGAGTCAAACTTCCTCTTTTGTCTGTGAAAAATCTTTGCTTACATTTTTAAAAGTTATTTCTAGCACTACCGTGTTGGAAGTGCAGTTGGATTAGAAAGGCATCAGGATTCTTCTACTCCATCAATTTATTAGCAACCTTTTAAAAGAAATTTTAATTAGCGAATGCTTATTGGTGATGGGTCTATAGAAATGAAGAGGTCCTAGGGTTAGTTTACATTGCAGTGCTCAAAATAACTGGAGTTGTAAATGGAATAAATGGAGCTGTTCTGAACGTTTAAACAATATCATCAGTTTCTATTTTATTTGACTCTCCTTTCTGATTATTTGACTCTCCTTTCTGATTACAACTGCATTTGAAACAGAAGTTATAATGCAGTCTTTCTGTACTGGTAATTCATTAAACATAACCAGGACTCATTTGTTTATCTCTGTAACTAGGGGAAAGATTCACTGCTTTATTTTATATGGCTTCTATTATTGTCTCAAAACACCTGGTGCCAGGGTTAATAAACTGCCAGGAGAAATTATTATTATACATCCAAGGAAATATTTTAGTTGTGTGATTTACTCTATAGTGGAAACCTTTTATCCATATGTATGTGGGTTTTTTTTAAATGATCAATCACTTTCAGCAGTGTTTCATCTTTTTAGTTGAAAGATGAACTTTTTTTTGTTATTACTAAACCGCAAATATAATGTGAAATGTATATGCTAAATTCTTTCTACTTGTTGAAACAATTGAAAGAATCCCTGCAGACTTCTGTCCTTTTTTTGTGTGAAAGAGGTGGGTTGGTGACAAGCTATCAGATACCTGTATGTAGAAAACATAACCAAAAGATGGTTGGTTCAAAGTAATTTTTGTGTCACATAGTATCTTACGTGTAACATAGTAGAATATCAACCTGGAGGGGTTGAAATATTAAGGGATTAGGAATAGGGCTGAGTGAAATTTTGGCAGCTGTTTTGTTTTGGAGGTGTTTCGGGCCATTTCAGTGTTGTCATATTGAATGTAATAGTTTGAATGCTTGTAATGACTGCTCATTAGCCAGTTTAGACAAAAGGCAAGGTTCATCTTCTTATCTAGGTTCGCTGCTTGTTTTGCATGGCCTTGCAACGAACATGCTTAAAGTCTTGGCTCCTTTATCTTGTCTCTAGAGGCCTTTAACAAGTTAACCTAAGGACAAGAAAAATGACCCTTAAGCAAACATTCTGAGAGATCAAACCCCAGGAGCCTTTTGAAAGGTGGTTGTAAAAGAAAGGTCACCGCAGTGGCATGGAAAATCTCCCAAAGCAAAAATTAAGATAAACTAAATAGTCAGCGAACAAATTCTGTTGCAGAAGACAAACTGACCACCTAACAAAAAACCAGTTGAGTACGATCTGAGCCCAAATTTGGGAGTAGAGACAGGTTTGGGTAGGAGGGGCCCAAGATGGCAACTCACCCAATAAAAACTGTAACCTACACTCCCAATTTGGAGGTAACCTCACTTGCAGAACACCAAAGGCAGAATCGCAAGTGTAGACCGGATCAGACTGACCACCTGAACCACCCTCTCCGTGAACAAGAACTCCCATTCACGCTGAAGCCGTGGCGCGCCCGAGTGGGACTGAAGTAAGGAAACTTGTTCCTATCACTGCTGAGACCAACCCTAACTCTGTAGAATCAGAAAAAAAAAAATGCCTTAAACTTT
>NW_005844534.1:4530-5011 GCF_000455745.1 Alligator sinensis | reverse complement strand
AGAAAGCGACAGTCAGCGGAGGAGGGACGGCAGAGTCGCACAGTGACAATTAAAACTTTTCTTAAACCCTTCATTTGGGAAATCGGGTCAGGTTGAAGCATCATTGTAAAGGAGAAACCTAAAATAAATTACAACAAAACCAACAGCTTTTAAAGCACTTAAAGGGGAAGTCACCCTGTTTTGGGACACTCGTATTTTAGAAGAAAAGACAGAATCTCATTTGAGTTTACACTGCTTGAGTTTGTTTGGAAGGTTAAAGATTATACCTGTGCCAGAAAAACTGGAGTGGGAGAGGAGAACCTGGGGACTTCCTCTCAAGCATTTTAGAAAGTCTTTGGTGAATTCAATTGCAGGAAAGAAGTGTTTTTTGAATTGAGGAGTATTGTGCTGGTGGCCCTTTGGGCAGGCAGGGCCAGACAGTGAGGAGGAGCCCCACTGCCATACCCATCCATGGAGTCGTCGGGATCCAGCACTGAACTCT
>NW_005844534.1:0-1221 GCF_000455745.1 Alligator sinensis | reverse complement strand
GACGGGAGCTGCGTGGGGGTGTGGGGGGCGGGTGGAGACAGGTGGGTGGGGGAGGTGCTGCCCCCTGGTGGAGGAATCAGCCTGGTTCAGCCTGAGTCTCTGCAGGGTCGGGGTAAGGGCACAGGAACGTCCCTGGTTCGGGCTGTCTCTGCCCTGAGGGCCCTTGTCCCACATGCTGCAGAAAGCTGGGACCGGAACGTCCCTGGTTCGGGCTGTCCCTGCCCCTGAGGACCCTTGTCCCACATGCTGCAGAAAGCTGGGACCTGGGAGACCACTGAGTCTCTCTGGACATCTCTGCCTCTCTACGTAGGCTGTGCTGAGCTAGAGGCTGCCCTCTCCCTGCAAAGCAATGAGGGGCTGGGGGGGGCAGATATTGGAGCTGCAAGGGCCTAGTTCCTGGAAGTGTCTGCAGAGGTGGGACCTGGTCCTGCAGAGGCCAAGGGGACAACTTCCACCCTCCTGTGCATAAACAAACACTGTGCATGTGTGCCTGTTTTTGTGCATTTTGTTCCCCGGGTCCAGTGCAGTGGCTGCTGCTGATCCCTGCTCTCAGGGATGTCTGTGGTTTTCCCCTTGCTCATGCCAGGGCCTCCCTTGTCCTTACAGCTCTGACTGGCTACAGCTCTGGTCCAGCCTTTGTTGCTTTCAATCACTCTGCGGATGTTATAGTTACCAAGGTTTGTTGCTCAAATACTATAGGTGGGCAGCCTAGTTAGCATGAGATCAGGAGTGGGGGAGACGGACTGTTCCAAGTGAGGTTCACAGAGTGTTACCCCACCTGTTACTGCTAAGTCTCTCTCCATTATAGGGATTATCAACTTGGTGTTGGGTGACCGGTCCACCTTCCTGACTGTGTAACTTCTTTGTCTAAAATCTCAGTGCTTTTCCATGCTGACAAGCAGTTCAGCTCATGCATCATTGTCTTGAAGTGTTGCTCTTCAATCACTTTCTTTACGACATCCTTCCATTATCGGTGGTGTGTGCTGTGTCCTGAGCCTCTAGCTTTGAGATGTTACAGACCTTGTCTTTAATCTTTTCTATTCATCTTTATCTTCGCCTGGTACAGTCTGAGATCTTCAGCCACTTCAACATGATTCACCATTTGTTAACTTCTTTGCTGACATATAGCTTACTCTGCTTTAACATTTCACTCCTCATTTATTTAGTCATACATCCAAATATATAAGAACACAATTGTCATATTGAATGAAATAGTTTGAA
>NW_005844533.1:1799-5028 GCF_000455745.1 Alligator sinensis | reverse complement strand
ACCTCACAATTGTATTGCTCTCCCAATGATCGAATGGCTCAAACAGTGAAAAAGATCCTTTTTTGCTAAACGGCTCCTACGCTCTATCTTCTGAAACGCTATTTGCATTTCTCCCAGTGCACCTGTAAAACAGTCACTTCTTTTTGTCAAGCTTGTCTTTTATTACCGCAAGAGCAGCAGCTGGGGAAATATTAACCATGTTCCTATACGTAAATAATGCAACAATAAATGCCTTCAACATGAAATAAAAGCTAAACATGAAATGTCAAGGGGAAATAAAGGTCTTTGGGAATCAAAATGCATAAAGACAAGGAAAAAAAACAGCCCACAGTGATAAGCAGTTATAAATACTACATGCATTTTCATTAACACACGGGAAGAATAAATGTGTGCCAGATAGTTGATCTCAGCATAGTGCATTGGGGTTATTTTCTGTATTAACTGGAAAATAGACTGGAATTTTAAAGGGATTTTAGGTCACTTTACAGATAGAAACATAAACCTGCATTATAGGGGTCACTGAAATTTCTAAAGCTGCAGATCAGGTGCTGCATAACAGATGCTCCCAGGGACCTTGTGGTACATGTCTACAGTGTGCAGTGCAGTGCCATTCAGAGATACCCCTATCTAGCTGTGAGCACAACACCTTGTGTACCTTCCTAGGACTAATAAGACGTACTTCTCAGCAAAGTTTCTGCCAGTCTGCATTTTCAAAGGAGCCTGAGCACCGATGCCCTGCCACAGCTAACAAGCTGCTCAGGACACCCACTCCAGATGCCCAAACAGGGGACTTTTTCCATTAGGCAGGACATCTGCCTGTAGGCATGCCCTCATCGTGTCTGAGACCTTGCAAAAGCATTGCAGGCAGGTGGCAGATAGACCGAGGAGCCACACAGCATCGGCACAAAAGACAGGCGGGGGCTTAGGGAATAGGGGAGGGTGAGCAAAGACAAAGACAGAGTGCTGCATGGGGTTGTGTCTGTTGGGGCTCACCCAGAGCCACCTGGAATGGAAAAGAGTAAAGCAGAGCTGCTGCCAGCACCTCCAGCACTGACTGCTCAGTGAACAGCGGGGAGAGTTTCAGCTGCTAAGACGTGGGCCGTCTAAGCAGCTGCCCTGGCTTAGATGTTCCCCACAAGCCTAGAAGGTTTATGGCTGAGGATCTCAAGCAGAGGGAAGCCCCTCTTGCCATCCTGTGAGCTGCTTAAGCCCCTCTCCTTGGCATTATCCTCAGCATCGGGTTCCTGGCTCTCTTGGGCAACTCCTCACTCAGCTGGACCATTTCTGAAAATCCTTTTCCTGGGCACTTCTCCCCTCCACCAGGCTCTCCACAGGGAGCCTAAGCAATGCAGAGAAGCCTGGCTTGAGGCTTCAAATCCCCCCATGCAGAGGGCTGTCTGCTGGGCAGACACGGCCCTATTGAGCAAAAGCACATTGCCAAGCCTGGAAACATCTACAGCTTAACACAGCACATCAAATGGGCACAACAGACATGACAGAGCCTCAGAAGCTGCTTCTTATGCATTTCGCACATATTTGTCTGACACTGCAGTAGATACTCCAATGATGCCAAATGTGGGGAACTGCACTTTTAAAGGGTGGTTTTATACAGAGCCTCACCTCATGCAATGCTAATCAGACAGGAGGACCCAGACAGGGAGTGACACAGGATTTCTTCCCTCAGCATCCATGACTCTGAGTGGTTACTGAGTAATGCAACAATGAAACTATAGTACTGTTAATATAATATATTGATCATCAGGAGTTCAGTATCTGTTTCCATTCAATCAAACCCTTCTGGACACTTGATGATGATGACCTGGAACAGAATTCAGGATTTTTCTTTCGCTGCAAACCCCAGGTCTCTATAACTTGCAGTGCAGAAGTGCCAGAATAGCGCTAATATTACAACCTATGGAGAAACCACTCGTAGCCTAGGCAAAATGGTCGATGGGGGCAGGATATGGATCCTGTTCTTTCCAGTAATTAGGTAGTTGTTGAAGCATTCAGTGCAGTTTCAGTAGATCTCAATGTCCTCGAGTCTCAGCTGTGAAATACAGCTGGTTCATTCTTAAGCAGAGCCACTTTTAGGAGCCACTCTAACGATGCCCACTGAGCTGGAGCACTTTGAGAAGAATTCCTCTAATGAGCTGGCATCTCCAACGGAGCAAAACACAGGAATGGTGTGTGATCGATGGGCCTGAGTAGGGTAGCTCAGAATAAGGACCGGTGTTTTCAAACGGGGGTACGCCTGGCACCTAGCTACAACAGTTCACTAAAAGCAGACCGCTTTTCAGAGAGGCTGAGTACCTGAAGCCATCAAGATGTTGCCAAACCAGAGGATGTTAAACAACTCTGAAAATCAATTGGCAAAGACACGTGCATTTGAGCAAGCTGCAATTTTAGATAAGTAAAAAGGGTTTTGTTGTTGTTGTTGTTTTTTTGGGGGATGTTTTTGTTTGTTTTTTTTTACTTCTACTTATAATTCCCTAGCAAGCTCATGTATCTTTACTTTTACAAGGAAGTTCAAAGACGCTGTACTGACAGCATGAGCTGGTTGGGAGTCAGATAGACGTTGATTTACTGACACCAAAACTTGTAATGAAAACTTACCCATTTAAAGAAAAAAAAAAATTGTCGAGTAGGTCCAAGATGGAATTTGCAGTGAGAGAGAAAGCGAGCACACGTGAGCATGTGTGCACGTGCACCAGCCCAAAGTTGCTGATAGCCCACACTTCCATGGTCTCGCTTGTTCTGCTCGGACTTGGACTAGATGCTTGTGTGGCTCTCCAGCATCCCAGCTGAACACCTCGATCACTAGCTTTTACTATTGGGCTCTTACTGGTCCAATGAATTTTATACCAGTGATAAACCGGAATGTTTTCAATGGGAAGGACTGAAAGAGATCCATACCGTTCATCTCACCAGACACGATGCTGCGATAGCTTTCAGTAACTGCTGGAGCAAGTTTGAAGTTGGAAGATTAGGATGCGACGGGAACTTAGGACCAGTCACTAGACCTCGAGCGCATGGTTGCAATCCGTGCAAAGAGTACATTTCTTTGAAGGCTACTAAAGATGGCCTTTCCTAATGCCCAGCATAACAC
The DNA here is from genome assembly GCF_000455745.1 of Alligator sinensis. Classification (NCBI taxonomy): domain Eukaryota; kingdom Metazoa; phylum Chordata; order Crocodylia; family Alligatoridae; genus Alligator; species Alligator sinensis. Next base: position 1,922 of record NW_005844533.1, on the reverse strand, counting down.
CCATATTCACTGGTTGATCTACCTTGTTAATGAAGACAGCCACAAAAGTCCAATAGAGTATGGTTGTATCACCATCGCGCAGTTAGATGAATTCTAGCGGAAACTTCCAAAGCAAGGGGTAAA
>NW_005844533.1:0-1464 GCF_000455745.1 Alligator sinensis | reverse complement strand
AGAACATATTTTAAATGTCCACAATGAATACATCAAGCACATTTCCTGTCTCAAGTGCGTTGGTTGAAATTGCTTCCTAACCTCTTCCCATTTCTATTCTTTTTCTCGACACATATCAGACCGAGACATTCAGGCCAGGCTATGCAGAACCGGCTAGAGGATTCAGCCACAAACTCTTATTCAAGGTCAGTGGAATTCAAGCAGCTAAATTCCCTGGACAAACTTTGCAATTGTTAACCATGGGTCTCCTTGGAGAATTTGCTCTGGTGGGATCCAAACTGAGAAAGCATACTAAACAGCCTCTGTACATGCCATAATTGTAATGTGCTGCCCTAAAGGTATTTAGGTAGCCCTGGGTAAAAGCTTTGCTACAAGAGAAAGGTAAAGACCTTTTCACGCTCTGATAATGCTATCACATCACAGACCAGATCAGTTAGTTTTGTCATGACTGAACGAGGAAGGATAATGCATATTCGATTCTCTGATAAGGAACAAAACGCAGCCTTTGAACAGGATACAGTATGCCGACTGCAGATGTTAAGAAGGAAAATATTCAGCACCAGTTACACGAGAGGCCAACAAATCTCTCGGTGCTGATAACGACTTAGAGGTGTTGACTAAACTCAAGATTTCCACGGTATGCACCACGGTCTGGGTAGCTAGCATGTATGTGGAAGGGCAAAGGGGAGGCGGGGAAGTAGCAGAACGCTGCTTTTTCCTGCAGCCAGTTTCCCAGTCCTTCTGAACAGCTGCCACTCGTAACAGATGCACCATCATAATGCCAAGTTCTGCAGGTCTCCAAGGAGAGCTTGGCTGAGAATGACGCCTTGTGGAAAAGCCCTACAGAACCTAGCAGAAATTGAGCATGCATCTATAAGAGTTCTGAGCACTCCCATAGGATTTGACAGAGTCGCTTATAGGACTTTTAAAGCTCCAGAAAATAATCTCATTCTTTTCTCAGTTATGTGGACTGGATTTTTGGTGGAAATTATATTGATTTACATCAGTTGGAGATTGGTCTCTATTTTCAAGAGTAATTTCTATGGAAGCCTAGTTTTATCGCAGAATCCTACTGTAATCTATAGGATTTGGTGTTTTTCTGTTGCTGCAGAGGTTATTCCTTTTCTCAGAGAAGTCAGCAGCAAAACTCTCATTAACTACAGGCCGAATCATATGCAAATACCCTTTAATGCTCCAAGAATGGAACGTATCCCAATAATTACTACGTAAATTGGAAATTTCCAGTCTGATTAAAAAGTAAATGTTTTGCACAGAGAAAATATAATAGAAGTTCACCAGCATTATGGTGCATTAACTGCCTTTACTTTCCAGCAGGTAATGTGATTGGGTTGAATGCAAGCATCACCAGTTAAAAAGCACAAGTGAGTTAATAAAGTGATTACTTTCAGTATTTGTTTGCTTGCTGGAAAATGTCGGTCATTTTACCTCTTACGGGCAGTTAAA
>NW_005844532.1:3742-5029 GCF_000455745.1 Alligator sinensis | reverse complement strand
TTGGTTTGACTCTTACCTGTCTCAGGTTCCCCTTTTTTTCCTGAGCCAAGAGCTCTCTTGTGCCTGCCCATGCACTTTCTTGCTCAGCTGCACCGCCCTCCTCATGCAGCAAAACCACCCTCCGAGGAGGCAGAAACCCATGCACCAGCCCCTCTATCCACTGCAGCTACAGCATGCTGGAACAAACGGCAACTCAAGCTGCGGGAGCATGCAGACATCGATCCCACTACCTCTTGCATGCTAGATGAGCTAACTCCACTGCTAGTTTAAGGTCTATTTTAGCTGCCAGGACAGGAAGTAGGCTTGGGGCTCTGGACAGAGCATCTTGAAGTGGTCTCACCCTTCTTCAGATGCTGGGATGGCATGGTAGAAGTCTGGCCCCAGCCTTGGCCAATCCAACGGTGCTGGGGGACCGCAGTTCGGGCTATGTAACAACCAGGTGAGCAGAGGGGCCAAGCTGGGGCTGGGACCACCTTCATTTCAGCAGTGTTGTTGCCCTCTGGCTTGCCCAGAGTGTGCTGACGAGGCCAGGTGGGCCCAGCCGCAGCCCTCTGGCATTCACAGAGGGAACCTGTCCTTGCCTGGTGTGGGGGGCACCCACTTTTCTGTTTGCTCAGGGCCCCAAAAGACCTAAAACTAGCAGGGCAGTTAGCTCAGATGGTAGAGTAATCACTAAACACATGAGAGACAGCGGGATCAATGCTCACATCTCTAGCCCTTTCATTTGCTGTTTGTCCCAGCATGTCCATGCTGCATCTGCACCTGAAATGGGGACTTGCAAAAGGGCTTGTTCCTCTGTGCCTCCTCAGAGGGCTGTTTTGCTGCATGTGGGGTGTGGTGCAGCTGAGTAAGCAAGGGCAAGCAGCAGGCACAAGACAGCTCTTGGCTCAGAAGAAAAAGAAAAAAAACACAAGCCAGGTAGGAATCAAAGCTACAAATTTCTAACCTGCAATCAGGCATGTTAGCCATTGCACCACCAGCCTACAGTCCCCAAGTGCTTCCCGCTGGGGGTGAAGGGCAAGCCTGTTTCCAGGTGCTCTGTCCAGAGTCCTGTGCCCCGTTCCCCTCCTGGCAGCTCATGCAGACGCAGGCAAGTGAGCGTGGAGCTCTCCAGCAGACTTTTTGGCCTCCGTTCTGCTTGGGCAATGCAGCATGGCCTGGCATAAAACAAGGCCCACTTCTTAACCTGCATGAGGCTTCCTGGTCCAAAGGAGCTGGCGTCAGGGCTGAAACAGAAATTGTGCCTAGGCGGAGGTCACCATTGCCTCTGCCCAAAGCCCGGCTTGG
>NW_005844532.1:1836-3720 GCF_000455745.1 Alligator sinensis | reverse complement strand
CAGCGCGTCAACCTTTTTGTTCCCAAGAGCTGTGCATGAAGGAGCATGTGAAAAGAGGCTTGCAAGGCCAATGCAGCATGCCACCCAGGCTGGGGCTGGTGCCACCTTCATATCAGTGGTGCTCATGCCCTCTAGTTCAGAAAAAAAGGAGTCATTACAGCCAAGAAAGAGTTGAACCTACAAACGTCTGATCCATAGCTAGATGTATTATCCATTCCGCTACTGGCTCACACATATCATTTTTTCCCAGCTGCTGGGGAAAGTGCTCTCTCCATAGCCCCATGCCCGCCTTCCCTCTTGGCAGCTCATGGGGATGCAGGTGGGTGAGCTCTCTTGTGTCTGCCCCTTGACTTCAGCTGCAGTGCGGGCTTGTTGGGACAAGAAATAAAGCAGGCAGCTGGAGAACACAGGTATCACTCCCACTACCTCTTGTATGCTAATGCCCCAGGGGCTCCTGAGGGATGTGGGGTCCTGGATAAACAGAAAGCGTCCCTCCAGGTCAGGGCAGATTTCCTCTGCAAATGTCAGAGGACAGCCACATGCATGATCAGAGGTCAGGAAAACAGTCCTCACGATGAGAGGCTGAGAGCCATGGGACTCTTCAGCCTGGAAAAGTGCAGGCTCAGGGCTGATCTGGTGGCCGCCTATAAGTTTGTAAGGGGTGCTCACTGGGATCTGGGGGAACGGCTGTTCACCAGAGCACCCCAGAGGATGACAAGGTCGAACACTCACAAACTCCTGCATGGCCATTTCAGGCTGGAAATAAGGAGGAACTTCTTTACTGTCCAAGCCCCCAAGGTCTGGAACAGCCTGCCGCCGGAGCTGGGTCAAGCACCCACTTTGAACACCTTCCAGAGACATTTAGATGTTTATTTTGCTTGGATCCTATGACCCCAGCTCATTTCCTGCCTCTGGGGCGGGGGACTAGACTCGATGATCTTCCACGGTCCCTTCCAGCCCTGATGTCTATGAAATCTATAAGCTCACCAGGGAGGACCAGCGGCAAATAGGTGTTGCTCTGTTTCCCCTGGCACCACCTGGGATATCAAGGAATAAAGGCCACAAATTGATTGAGAGAAGGTTCAGGGTTGGTATCAGGAAGCATTACTGTACAGTTAGGGCTGCACCTTTTACAATGGTATGCCAGCATAAAGTACAACATGAAATGCTGGAGAACGTGGGCATTGATCCCACTACCTCTCACATGCGAAGCAAGCACTCTTGCATCTGAGCTAAAATCCCCTACATGTGAAAGTGGCTTAAGATTAATTGAGTCCTTAGGCAAACAGAAAATCGGAGCTACCCCCCACCTGAAATCAGGCATGTTAGCCATTGCACCACCAGCCTGCAATCACCAAGTGCTCCCAGCTGGGGGTTAAGGGTGAGCCTGTTTCCTGGTGCTCTGTCCAGAGTCCTGTGCCCCGTTCTCCTCCTGGCAGCTCACAGGGGTTCAGGCAGGTGAATGTAGAGCTCTACAGCAGACTTTTTGGCCCCCATTCTGCTTGGGCAATACAGCATGGCTGGGCATAAAACAGGGCCCACTTCTTAACCTGCATGAGGCTTCCTGGTCCAAAGGAGCTGGCATCAGGGCTGAAACAGAAATTGTGCCTAGGTGGAGGGCACCATTGCCTCTGCCCAAAGCCTGGCTTGGTGGCCATAGGCCCATACGCCAGGGCCAGCGCGTCAGCCTTTTCGTTCCCAAGAGCTGTGCATGAAGGAGCATGTGCATAAAGGCTTGCAAGGCCAATGCAGCATGCCACCCAGGCTGGGGCTGGTGCCACCTTCATATCAGTGGTGCTCATGCCCTCTGGCTCGGAAAAAAAAATAGTCACTGCGAGCCAGGAAGGAGGCGAACCTACAATCTTCTGATCCGTAGGCAGACGC
>NW_005844532.1:0-522 GCF_000455745.1 Alligator sinensis | reverse complement strand
ATACACCCCCGAGACAGCATCACTGTTTCGCCGAAATGAAATGGAACAGAAGCCTTGAATTGAAACGAAATTCAAAATGAAATGTTCTTCCGTTGAAACCTTGAAATGCAAGTCCAAACAGATGCACGACAAGGCATGGCTGGCCTCGCTGGTTGTGGTCTGGAATTGGCGGCTCATGTTCATCTCGGAGTCAATATTTACTCCAAGATCCCTTTCCGTCTCAGTGCTTTCAAGAGGGGATCTCCCCAGCCAGTATGTATGCTGTGGATTCCTTCTCCGAAGCACTCTGTATTTGTCTATGTCTATCCCCCTGCTATTACCATCTGCCCACTTCTGTAGTCTGTACAGCCTCTCTCTCCCTTCAAGTGTGTCCACCTCGCCCCACATCTTAGTGTCATCAGCAAACTTGGACAGCATGGTTTCCATGCCCTCGTTCAAGTCACTGATGAAGATGTTAAATAGCGCCAGGCCAAGGCCCGAGCCCTGGGGGTCCCCAATGCTCACATCTCACCAGGTTGAGCG
>NW_005844531.1:3641-5046 GCF_000455745.1 Alligator sinensis | reverse complement strand
TGCTTGACATGCATCTATGGATGTATGACAAAGTGCGATTGGCCTTCCTGACCGCGTCCCCACACTGTCGACCCATGTTCATTTTGGCGTCAATAATGACTCCAAGATCCTTTTCTGCCTCTGTACTGACAAGAGGGGAGTTCCCCAGCCTGTAGGTGTGCTGCTGGTTCTTCCTCCCCAGGTGCAGCACCTTGCACTTGTCAGTGTTGAATCCCATCCTGTTCTCATTTCCCCACCCCTATAACCTGTCTAGGCCCAATTGCAGCCTATTCCTCCCTTGTAGTGTGCCCACATCCCCCCACATCTTAGTATCAGCAGCAAATTTGAAAAGGGTGCTATTTACCCCATCATCCAAGTCACTGATGAAGATGTTGGACAGTGCAGGTCCGAGGACTGAGCCCTGGGGACCCCACTGCCCACATCCCTCCAGGTGGAAAAACACCCATCCACCACCACTCTCTGGGTGCGGCCCTCCAGCCAGTTAGTGACCCATTTGACTGTGTAGGTGTCGACACCACAGTCCCCTAGTTTTTTTAGTTAAAATGGGGTGAGAGACAGTGTTGAAGGCTTTCTTGAAATCCAGAAAGGCTACATCCACTGCTATCCCTGAATCTAAGGATTTTGTGACCTTGTCATAGAAGGCCACCAGGTTGGTCTGACAGGACCTGCCTCTAATGAACCCGTGTTGGTTGCCCCTAGGCATAACCTCCCCTGCCGGCCCCTCGCGGACATGCGCCAGGATAATTCTCTCAAATAGCTTACCCAGGATCGAGGTAAGACTAACGGGCCTATAGTTCCCTGGGTCCTCCTTCCTCCCTTTTTGAAAATGGGAACCACATTGGCCCTTTTCCAGTCCTCTGGCACCACACCAGAGCACCACGAGTGCTCGTAAAGCTGTGCCAGGGGTCCCGCCATGACCTCTGCAAATTCCCTCAACACTCAGGGGTGGAGGTGGTCAGGACCAGCTGATTTAAATACATCCAGTCACTCCAGAAGTTCCCTGACTAAATCCTCACTGGCCCTAGGGCTGGGTGCGCCTCCCCCGGGGCCTGAGGGGGTCATGAAGATGCTTTTTGAAACACGACGAGAGTACATAAGCAGCAGCAGCAGAGCAGTGCTGCAGAAGCATGTTGGGCCTATATCCCAGAGGTTGATGTATCCTATCCATCCTCTCCTAAATGTTTCTCCTTTTTTTGTTTTTTTTTTGCATTTTCTCCTCCTGAGGTTGTTCTGTGCTTTTCCCTCTGTCCTGAAGCTTTGCTCCCCATTTCAGTCAAAGGGGAAGAAATGCTCTTACTCCATCCCAGGCTCCCCAATGCTCTTCTCAATGTTTGAGATGAGGGGAGCAAAGCACTGCAACCAGGGACCATGGGCATCTGCCTCTTCCTTGGCATCTGGCCAGTCG
>NW_005844531.1:2550-3459 GCF_000455745.1 Alligator sinensis | reverse complement strand
CAGTCCCGAGCAGGAATGTCTAGCATTGCACAGCTTGTTGACTTTGAGGGATTTGTGGCACGGCCCGGGCTGAAAGGCAGGGCTGAAAGGCTTCATCCGCTGGAGGGCAAGGGGAAGAGAAGCTGAAATCATGCTGTCCTCTGCCAGTGCTCGGCCTGTTTGGGGAGGGAGGAGTACTGTTTTCCTGGTGAATCACATTTCTCTTCCATGCCATCCCCGCAGTTGGGATTTTGAAGGCTGAGCGAGGAAGGAAAATTGGGAGAAAAAGATAAGGAGCAGTGATGGCAAGGCATTGAACTGAGATCAATGGCTGAGAACAGCTGTGCTCGCTACTTTAGCATCAATGCAGGGTTACCAGACCAGGGTCATCCAGCTGGAGAAGAAGGGCTCCTCCGCACTGTGTGCATCTTTCCTCAAGCTGGCAGCAGCTCTAGGGATTTGTGGAGGAAAAGACCCGGCCCTTGTGATCCCCTTGGAGCAGTCTCCCTCGCTGTATGGAGCAGGGACACCAAGCAGTGGTCCAGAGACCCAATTCCCTTTCAAATTGAGAACAGCTTCAGTGCCCTATCAGAGCTGCCCCATCCCTGCGCTTTCAGGAGCAGCCGGACGAGTGACACTGCAGGGTGTCCGGGAGCCTGCACACCACAGCCGGTCTTGGGTCACTGCGGTGCTGACGGGGATATTTGGGGACCAGGCAGGTGCCAGGATCAGTGCCCTCTGCTCAGGCATTTCAACCGGAAAACTCCTGTGCTTGTGGGCCCTGCAGCTGTGAAGGGCTGTGGTGCAGAGCAGAGAACAGCAGTGCTCCTGGGTGGGGTGGGCAGCGCGAGGCGGTGCTTTCCTCTGGCAGCAGGTGGCTTAGCACTTCCTTTGCTGGACAGAGGGAAGGGCAGAGGTGGGGCAGGGAGA
>NW_005844531.1:0-2259 GCF_000455745.1 Alligator sinensis | reverse complement strand
AGGCAGGAGCATGTGCCAGGGCTGCATTTCCAACCGCAGAGTCCCTCCAGCCGAGGTACACACCACAGTACTAAATACTTGTGCTGTCAGAGGAGATCGTGAAGATGCTATTTGAAGCATGATGACAATTTCAGGTTACTGACAGCAGAGTGGCACAGCGGGAGTGTGCTGGGCCCATCCTGCAGAGGTCGGTGGATCAAAACCGTCCTCTGCTAAGCGCTTGCTCTTTCTCCGCCTGAGGATGTGCTGTGCTTTTCCCTCAGTCCTGAAGCTTTGCTCCCGGCTTGGCCACACAGTGGTGCCAAAACCCAAAGGCGAGAAACCGGCAACAAATTCAGACACGGCCACCAGTACCTGGTGCAGCCACACACAGGTACTGGGGCACGGGCTCCACCGACCCCTTGGACCCAAGGAGTGGGTGCGTCGGGACTTGTGAAAGAGGGTTTTTCAAGCAGGGACTGTGGCACCCTCGGGCACCTTCAGATCCTCAGAGAAAGTCTGAGTCTCTCCAAGGCAACGTTAGACCTGGAGGAAGTGTACAGAGCCAGCCAGAATGAGCTACTGAGATAGGAGGGATCCCAGGCTTCCCACACAGACAAGCCAGCTGCTGGCTGGGAGTCTGATCCATCCTTCTTAGAGTCTCTGCTTTTCCAACTCAGCAATGGTTAATGCTTAATTCACTGGTGCAGGAGTTATGCCCCACAATCCAGTTCAGCCTGTGCAGCTTCTTCCACCAAGCCTCCCTTTCTGCACCTTGGTATGCCAGAGAGAAGAGTGGCAGTGGGTTCCAGGTGCTTTTGTTCCCTGTGGGTCCACTGGGTGGCCCTGGCATCCTGGGAAGAACTGCTAGGAGTGTGGCCCCACCTGCCACTGCCAGTGTCCCTATGCAAGACGGGCATTCCAGCTGCTGCTTCCCTGCTCTCCCAGCTGGAGCAGGGCAGGGGTAGGCTTGGCTCTCTGCCATGTCTTTGGCAGCAGGAAGCTCCATGCTGCTTACATCCTGAGCAAAGTCCTGTTGGGCACTGTGGGAGCGGAGGGAAGTACTGGCACGGAAGAGCAGGGGATGCTGAGCTGCGCTCAGAGCAGTCTAATTAATTCAGAGACTGCAAAATATCATAGGTTGATGCTATCGTGTCCTCCTGTAACTGGACAGTGTGGAAGGTGGCACTGGTGGCATCTCTTGCACCTGTTTCTCCAATTCATAGAGCTTCCCCTGGCCTCACCTCACAAATCTGTAAGGAAACTGAAACCAAAGTATGCTCCAGGGGAACTCAGCCTTGCTTGCAGCCTGGCATGGACTAAATGTCGCTGAGTTACAGGAAAGAGTAATGTGCCCCTTGCCTGCAGTGCGGCAGAGACTTCTGCTTCCAAAGTATGCACTGCTTTTCCCTTTGTAGGAAATGTGAAGGAGGCAGTTCAAATGCATCATAGGGCAGAGGTCAAAGTGTTGGGAGGACAGAAGCCTTGAGGCTGTCCCACTCCCCAAAGCATTCAGGGGCTGCAGAGACAGACACAGATTATGATTGATGCCATAGCGTGGGACACCTCTGCCTGTGTTTCTGAGGGTGGATTTTGTCCCCATGCTATAGTTGATGGGCTTAGTTTTTCACCAGATCCCAAGGATTTCCCCCGGGCCACATAGAGTGTTATGATGCATCCCTAATGTGTCGGAGAAACATTCACCAAGACACCAACTATGGTCCCGGGACCCTGGGGGAAAGGCTCTTCCCCAAACATGGCGTGGCTGGGGATGGCTTCTGTGGCAGGAATGGAGGCACCCTTCTGCTCTTCTTCCAAATCAGCCTCTTTCCTAGGAAGAAAGCCAAGAACTTGGACACTTGTGATTTAGTTTTGGGACCTAGACTCCTGGGAGAGCTCTCCATCCCCAGGTGCCTAGTTCTACCTGGCCCTGAGGGGGAGGGGAGGAGGCGAGATTTACTTGAGAAGCATCTATGGATGCAAGCCACAAGTTGGTTTGCTTTAGTGGCTGCAACATCGCACTGGGTGACCCTGGCATCCTGGGAAGAGGTGGTAGAAGTGCAGACTCACCTGCCACTGCCACTGTCCCCATCCAAGATGGATGCAAAACCAGGGATGTCGTCCTCCCTCTGTTCTTGGCCTTGGTGAGGCTGCAACTTGAGTACTGCATCCAGTTTCGAGACCCACAGTTCAGGAGGGACGTAGATAAACTCAAGTGAGATCAAAGGAGAGCCAACCGTATGATCAAAGAGCCTCTTCCACCAAGCCTCCCTTTCTGCA
>NW_005844530.1:2816-5057 GCF_000455745.1 Alligator sinensis | reverse complement strand
CACATCCAGAGTAGGAGATCAACCTGGTGTTGAATAGGGAATTAGACATGGATTTGGGCACCGTCACTGAGATGGAGCCAAGGTCCACGATGGACAAATTAATCAAGAAAAAGAACATGGGGGAATGAAGTTCATAGTTAAGCGTTACAGTTGTGATAATGAGGAGATTCCCTACCAGGGTTGCCAAGTACGCTGCTAGAAAGATAAGGAAGTGTAAAATCTGGAGCTCCCGAATATCAGAAAAGCCGAGGAGCAGGAACTCGGTCACAGTGGTTTGGTTAGACATTTTCAATACATTGTGCAAGGCCTGTGAAGGAAGGACAAGGATAATGGCCAGAATCAGAGTTACAAATATAACAGAAGGGAATCTCACATCAGAAACAGCTCAGGAACAAGCGGTCAGTACCGTCTGTCTTTAAGTGCTGTAAAATTGTCAGTGGAAAGTATTCTTGCTGGGAATAAGGTTTTTTGATTATAAAGAAATTCCACAAAAGTCCTTATCTGTGGGCATAAGTTCAGTTATAAATACACACATAAAACAAAATCTGGATGCAATGACTGAGGTGGGATTGTAATTCTGGTGTTGCTGGGCAAGACTGAATCTCTGCCGTGGGGCTTAGAATTTAAGCCTCAAAAAGAGTTTCTTATAAAAATGTCCTCTGCTAAACACATACTTTTTCACAATACGTGTCTTTTCTTCAAAATCACCATTTTATGAAGAAGCACTATCAATACCGGGGTGGAGGGATAATTTGGTGTAAAAGTGCAGCCTCCAGGAGCTTTTGATTGAAAAAATCTCAAGTTGCCGAAACACTACAATCTGAACTTCCTACCATGAACCCACACATTTCAGTGGGAGCTGCTTTCTTTCCTTTCTTCCCTTTTTTCCTTTGACCAGCTAAGGCATTTTGAATACCTCACTATTAGGATGCTGAGGGCTTTCCAGCTGAATGTCATTTTCAGGTTCTTCAATATCCCACACACCGCCCTTCGTGCAAACCAACCCTATTTAATTGCAATTAAAAGCTTACTGCAGCATTCCTTGTGAAGTTGTTCTCAGCTTACCATTCGTCCTCCAGATTCTTTGCTTTATTCTCCCTCTACTGGTCTATCTAACTTCTACACACGTCCCTCTTCTTACCAACCAACCACAGTTGATTTAAATTATAAACTTACAGCAATGTGAAGTTGTTCTCAGCTTGTGATCTCATCCTCCAGTGCCAGGAGTCTTTGCTTATTTTCCCTCTCCTGATCTATCCAATTCCCCTTTTCCCTGCTGCTACCAAATCTTCAGAAATCAAAATGTCTTAGTAGGACCTTTCTCTCCACTCCACGATTGACCTGACAGAAGTAGATCCAAACCAGTTTCTCTCTGCAGATGACAGGGAACTTCACTGGTTTGGAAACTGATGCTGGGGGAAGCTGATTTATCCACGTCTCTTGTTAGGGCTTCTGGGACTTGTTCCCTAGAGCCCAGCTTACCTCTGAAGCACAGAATCAGAAACAAGCCTCTCTGGATTCATGCATTTGAAAGCAAAAAAGTTTTGTTTTGATTCTTTAGTTTGATCACCTTTTATCTACTGTTTCCTACTTCTGGGCCAGGATACGTATCATCAGCAGTAGGCCTGTGTGAAGTGGCTAGTATTCGCTTCGGATTTGGCTGCTGTGGGGGGCAGTGATTCTATTCGGTGATTTGAATCGGTGTCCCAAATTGGTTCTGCCAAATGTGATTCAGACAATTGACCGCTGCCAAATTGGCCGAATCTCAGAATTGAACAGGCCCTATCCTCCGCCTGCTCTCCCAGCCTCATGAGTGGCCGCCCCTCCTGCCCCAGGGTCCCGGCACCTTAAAAAAAAGGAAAGAAAAAGAAAAAAGCCGTGCACTCACTGACTCCTGCCATTCGTGAGCAATGACTATCCTCTTTTTGAAAACCTGAAATGAAGGAAACTCCACAATGTCCCTGGGCAGTCTATTCCACGTCTGCACTGGTCTAGAAACAAGGGTGCTTTTCCCCCTGAAATCTAATCTAAATCTTCTTTGCTGTCATCTGAAGCTTGATGTCCTTCCCTACTCAACAAGGGAGAACAATTGTTCACCCTCTTCTTTATGGCACTTTTTCAGCTATTTCAAGACTGCTCTGATCTGCTTCTTAATGAACTTTTCTGCAAGCTAAATATGCCTACTTCTCTCCATCTCTCCTTAACGTGGCTTGCCTTCCAACCATTTATCACTTTTGTCAC
>NW_005844530.1:0-1433 GCF_000455745.1 Alligator sinensis | reverse complement strand
CTGGATCTCAGTGCCCTAGCAAGGGAAATTCTGGGGAAGGAGTGGGAATCACCTGAGTTTGTGCTTGTCACCCCTCGAGTTTCCATTCCAGCCAGGTCTCTTTCCCCAGAAGGCACTCTGAAGGAGGTTGATGTACAGGTGGAGGCAAGTGGCTCAGCTGAGTCCACTCCTCCTCTTGCTGTGCCTCTGCCTGCTGGCAGGGGTGGGGAGGAGGGGGAGATAGTGCAGCAGCATCCACAGATGCACCTGCACCCCAGAAGCAAGCAGGTAGTGTGGTCTGGGATCATGTTGATCTGGCAGATGATCCCACGTATGCTATCTGCCTGCACTGCCAACCCAAACCCAGCCAGGGCAAGGGAACAAAACATACGAGCACCACGGGGATGCTGATGCATTTCTTCAGGCACCACCCCTTTGCCCTTGCTCTTCCTCAGCATGGCACCAGTGGGAGTGTGCCCAAAGGGAAGTGCCCCACTCAATCCAAAACCCCATCCCCCCAAAGCAGAGGCAGGCCACCCTGGGACAGTGGGGGAAAGGAGGACAGAAAGGGGGGCACAGTCCAAAGGCAAGTGAGCTCACTGAGAGCATTGGGGAAATGCTTGTTGTCGATGGGCAGCCATTCTCTCTAGTTGAGCAGCCAGGGTTCAGGCAGCTCATGGCTTTTGTGGTCCCATCATACAAAGTGCCTGCATGTACCACCTTCAGTAGGACAGTGTTGCCATCCCTGCATGAGGCATACACAGAGTACTTGAGGAGGAGCCGCACAAAGCAGGTCTGCAGGTGGCCTTACATTTCACCTCGGACATCTGAGTGGGCTCTCCTGCAGGCCGAAGTGATAGATAAGTCCCACACAGCGACAGAGATCATAGGGGCCATGAGCCACTTCCTGCAGGGCTGGCTCACTGGGGGAGGGAGAGCTCACCCGCGGGTTCATGGTCACTGACAATGGGGCCAGTGTGGTCAAGGTGCTCTGTGATGCCAACTTAGTTGACATCCCCTGTGTGGCACACAAGTTGCACCTTGTTATCAGGGATGCCTTGGAGGGGGACAGGGCTGCTGGCAATGGCACTGCCACTACCTGCAAGCTCACTTCAAAATGCAGGAAGATGGCAGGCTACATCCACTGGAGCATTAAGGTGGGAAAGATGCTGCAGGATAAACATAAAGAGCTGAACATCCCACATCACAAAATCATGCAGGATGTGGAGACTCAGTGGAACTCCACATAGCAAATGCTCGAGAGGCTGGTGGAGCAACAGAAGGCCGTACATGAGATGGCCTTGCTCAGGTAGATTGGGATCAGTGCCTCCTGAACAGAGCTAAGTGGGATACCATATCCAAGATCTTGGTAGTCCTCAAGCCCTTCCTCGAGACCACCAAGAGCCTCAGCGCTGCTGATGCTCTCCTTAGCCAGGTGATCACCATAGTGAGGG
>NW_005844529.1:3920-5066 GCF_000455745.1 Alligator sinensis | reverse complement strand
ATTAGCCAGCGTTTCCAGGAGCCTGGGGGGACAGTGTGTTTTCGGGGCTAAGTCCCACGCTGCTCCGTCAGCGAGACCGGAGGTCAAGTCCTGATACGGGAACGGTGGGTGTTTGCACGGGGCCCCGTGTTAGTTGAGATGAACAGTTGCACGGCTCACACCCAAGGACACCAAAGCCCCCAGTCTTTAATGTGCTTGTTCCACCTCAGAGGCACCGAGTCAAGGGGCGCAGCACAGAGCTCCCCATCCAGCCGTGCTTGCTAGCCCGGTGGGGAGAGTTCCTGCCTGCCTGGAGCCTCAGTGTTGTGGGTTTGAATCTTGTCCTGGCCGGTAAGGTGATTCCCTGAGTGACTTCTTTGCTCTTGTGGCCTCCTCCCTCTTTCATTGCTGGGGCCGGAGGCACCGGGTCAAGAGGCGCAGCCGACAGCTTCTTCTTTAGCAGAGCTTGCTGGCCTGGTGGGCGGAGTGCTTACCTAGAGAGTGGGTGTCAGGGGTTCAAATCCCACCCTAGCTTGGATAAGCTGGTCTCTGGGGCCTGTTCTTTACTCGTGGGGCCCCCGACTCTTTCATTGCTGTGGCCAGAGGCGCCAAGTCAAGAGGCGCATCCGACAGCATTCTTACCAGGAGAGGTTGCTGGCCTGGTGGGGAGAGTGCTGGCTTAGAGGCTGGGTGTCATGGGTTCAAATCCCACCCTGGTATGGATAAGTTGGTCTCTTGGGCCAGTTCTTTACTCCCGGGAATTGCTGCGGCCAGAGGCATCGAGATAAGAGGCGCACCCGACAGGTCTTTGGGAAGGAGAGCTTGCTGGCCTGGTGGGGAGAGTGCTGGCTTAGAGGCTGGGTGTCATGGGTTCAAATCCCACCCTAGTGTGGATAAGCTGGTCTCTTAGACCAGTTCTTTCCTCCACAGGATCAGTGTTGTGAGTTTGAATCCCAGGCTGGCCGGTAGGGTGTTCTCCTTGGCAACTTCTTTGTTCTTGTGCCCGGCTGCCTCTTTCATGTCTGTAGCCGGAGGCACCAGGTTAAGAGGTGCAGTCGACAGCTTGTCCCTTAGGAGAGCTTGCTGGCCTAGTGGGGGGAGTGCTGGATATACAGCTTGGATGTTATAGGTTCAAATCCCACCCTGGCTTGGATAAGCTAGTCTCCG
>NW_005844529.1:0-2269 GCF_000455745.1 Alligator sinensis | reverse complement strand
CCAGCACTCTCCCCACTAGGCCAGCAAGCTCTCCTTCCCAAAGACCTGTCGGGTACACCTCTTGACTCGGCGCCTCTGGCCGCAGCAATGAAAGAGTCAGGGGGCCCAGGAGGAAAGAACTGGCCCAAGAGAACAGCTTACCCATGCCAGGCTGAGATTTGAACCCATGACCCCCAACCTCTAAGCCAGCACTCTCCCCACCAGGCCAGCAAGCTCTCCTGACAAACATGCTCTCGGCTGCGCGTCTTGACTCGGCGCCTCTGGCCGCAGCAATGAAAGAGTCAGGGGCCCCAGAAACCAGCTTATCCATGCCAGGGTGGGATTTGAACCCATGACCCCCAGCCTCTAAGCCAGCACTCTCCCCACCAGGCCAGCAAGCTCTCCTGTTGAGAACACTGTCAGCTGCACCTCTTGACCCGGTGCCTCCGGCCCCAGCAATGAAAGAGGGAGGAGGCCGCAAGAGCAAAGAACTTGCCTAGGAAACTACCTTACCAGACCAGGATTCAAACCCACAACACTGATGCTATAGACTAGTGCTCTCCCCACCAGGCTACCAAGCACCACTAAACATGAAGCTCTGTGCTGCGCCCCTTGACTCGGTGCCTATGAGGTGGAACGAGAGCATTAAAGACTGGGGGCTTTGGTGTCTTTGGGTGTGAGCAGCGCAACTGTTCATCTCGACTAACATGGAGCCCCGTTCAAACACCCACCGTTCCCGTATCAGGACTTGACCTCCAGTCTCGCTGACAGAGCAGCGTGGGACTTATGTGTCTTCTGTTGAGCGGGTTCCTCCTTGTAGGCACTATTAGCCAGCGTTTCCAGTAGCCTGGGGTGGCAGTGTGTTTTCGGGGCTAAGTGCCCCCAGCTGAGAGCCTCAAAAAGCAGTGGTTACAGCCCCAGTTTGACTGTTGGTTTTAGTCCCAGGTCTGAACCTCCATGTTTCACTTCCCATCAGGAGAATGGGTCCAGCTAGGTGAGAGCAGGCAGGAGCACCTCACCCGGGGGCCCGGCAGCATGGCAGACAGCTCAGCTGCTGAAACTTTGACTTGGCCTGGAGCACAGCTGTGATCCCAGGTCTCCAGTCTGTCTATCGGGCATACATCTACCCTGACTTTGGGAGCCATGTGGTGAAGTGCTATGAGCCAGGCTCCGGGGTGGGCACAGGCACTGCCGGTCCTCTGGCTCTTGCACAAGCCCACCTCAGGCAGCTCCTGCAAGGCCCAGCCGTCGCCTCGTTTACCCCCTGCACTGCCTCCCCCGGCTGCGCCCAGTCTCTCCGTGCCCGACTTACCTGGAGCGCGGCAGGGCCTGTGGCTGCACACTCCATCTGGGGGGCTGCGGCTGGAGGTACGGTGCAAGGAGGATGCACAGGCCTGTGCTGGGAGCTGCGGGTCCCTGGGGGAGCAATGGGACATGTGCTGATCATGGTCCCGGCCACCAGTGCCCCAGCTGCGGCACTTGTGCAGCCAGGGCCAGCTGCACCGCACGGTCAGGAGTGCTCACCGCGCTCACGACAGATGTTGCGTGCGAGTGGCGAGTTATGCTCCACTCGGTTACCTTCCGCCCATATTAGATGATATGTGGGGTGGCAGGGCTAGTGCCTGGGGGCTTGCACCAAAGCTGCAGGGAGAGCGGGGAGCTGCGGGTCCCTGGGGGAGCGGTGGGACAGGTGCTGATCATGGGCAGTCACGCCTGATGGGCGCTCACGAGGCTCCTTCCCAGGACAAGCCACGTGTCACAGAGCTGGGAGCTGAGCCCAAACCAGCCCCAGTTCCCAGTCTCAGCTTGGGCTGGGGTCTGACACCCCAGAGGCAAGGGCACCCCTCCAAAGGCTCAGGCCTCTGCCTCCCCTTCCAGCCAGCCCTGCGGCGGGGCACAGCCAGGGGCTCTGACTTGGGCTCATGTGCCCCGGCTGGGCAGAGCCAGGACTGCTACAAAATGGGCTGCAGAGAGAGACACTGTCTCTGTCTGCTGTGAAAGCCCCAGACCCTACGAGAGATACACAGTGAGAAGCAGAGACAGAGATAGATATATAGTGATATACAGACAGAGCTCTGTATATGTCCATCTCTGTATATCTCTATGTATCTCTATCTAGAGAGATGGAGATAGGGATAGAGACAGAGATAGAGATATATATAGGCACACTGCTGAAGAAACGTGGGTGACTACTGCCTGGTTGTAGGTCAGAGTAGAAGGATGACTCTTGTGTGAGAATGCAGCTCTCTTTTCTTTTATAGCCAGCGCGTAGCGCAGTGGAGGTGGGACG
>NW_005844528.1:4775-5068 GCF_000455745.1 Alligator sinensis | reverse complement strand
TGACACCGGGACTCACTGCTCTGCAGCGCTGTCTCCCCGTGCCGTAGGTACTGCTGCAGCCACGCGATGCAGGTCTCCTCCAGGTAGGATGTTGCATCCCGAAGAACGGCCTTCTCCTCATTCCAGGTGTGCTGGGTGCGCTGGGCCTGTGCCAGGGCTGCTACCCAGGTGCGCGTTGCCAGGTCATAGCTGATGAAGTCTGCCCCGTCGTAGCCCAGCTGCATGTGGCCTCCAGTGCTGCCGTCTGCGCGGAGCTCACAGCCGTACGTGAACTGGAGCGTGTGAGACCCAGA
>NW_005844528.1:0-1072 GCF_000455745.1 Alligator sinensis | reverse complement strand
GTGCTCTCAAGAAGGGAGTTTCCCATCTTATAAGTGTGCTGCGGTTACTACTGCCCAAGTGCAGCACCCTGCACTTGTCCCTATTGAAACGCATCCTGTTCTTGTCAGCCCACACTTGCAACCTATCCAGGTCTTGCTGCAGTCTTTTCCTCCGTAGTAGTGTGCCCACCTCACCCCAAATGTTGGTATCATCAGCAAATTTGAACAGGTTGCTTTTCACCCCCTCGTCCAAATCGCTGATAAAGAGATTGAACAGCGCGGGCCCAAGGCCCGAGCCCTGGGGGACTCCGCTGCCCACTTCCCCCCAGGTCGGATATGACCCGTCCACCACCACCCTCTGAGTACGACCCTTCAGCCGATTAGCAATCCATCTGACCATGTAGGCATCGATGCCCCAATCGCCTAGTTTTTTAATGAGATGGGGTGAGAGACAGTGGCAAAGGCCTTGCTGAAGTCCAGAAAGACTACGTCCACGGTGACACCTGCATCCAGTGCTTTTGTGACCTGATCGTAAAAGGCAATCAGGTTGGTCTGACACGACCTGCCCCTAGTGAAGCCGTGCTGATTGCCCCTGAGCATCATCCCCAATGCCGGCCCGTCACAGATGTGCTCCTTGATGAACTTCTCAAAGAGTTTCCCCAGGATTGAGGTAAGACTGAGGGGCCTATTGAGATAAGACTGACGGGTATGAGGGACCCCCCGCCCAGGGGGTAAGTAGCTGGAGCTGGGGGGCACGGAGGGGGTGGGAGTCAACCTTCCCCCCCGGGAGGTATTGAGGGCCCATATTCACGCCCGTGTGTCATGCACACCCCCACACAGCCGCGGCCCAGCGCCCGTGATCAAGAGAAGCAGCTGCACAGCTCAGCACGACCACAGTCTGCAGTGGTGTAGTGTCACAGTTCAAACAAAAGGAAACAAGAAGGGCTTTGTGGCTCCCTGCCCTGGCACCCATGCCCAGCCTTTGCCCTGGCAGACGGCAAACCGTGAGGTGTGGGCGCAGCGGGGCCCATGGGCACCAAGGGCTGAGGCTGCGCTGCCCCCAGCCATGAGCCCTGGCACCCTCCAGCCCCAG
>NW_005844527.1:4031-5138 GCF_000455745.1 Alligator sinensis | reverse complement strand
CAAGTTGGAGGACTCCACAACCATATCGTGGAGAAGGAGGACTACACGTCTCGTGAAGCAAGTTTTCCTGCCTGCACTGCGACCATCTACGGTGTAAGTAAAATATTCTTTAATCAACCGCTACGCGTCCATGCCTAATTCTAGTCCGCCGGCCTGCATTCCCCGACCCGCGTGCCAGGGCTGCTGGCCACAGCCCGCCACGCGCCCCCGAGGGCCTCAGACCGCACCCGGCCCACACATTCACCACATCATTAAGAAAACAACACAGGGACATTACCAACTACCTGTTGATTCTCCCTTTGTCCGGCCTGCCACAGCATGCACCACAGCCAGCATGTGGTCTCCTAGCTAATGCTGTGTGTCTGCGTAAGGGATGGCAGAATCCCTGATCAGCAGGGAGTGGCAATGGGGAAGCCAGACAGATGCCTGTAGTCTCTGCCGAGCTCCAATCAGGGAGCAGAGGGGAGGGGCCAGCCCTGCTGTCCAGCGGAGAGCCCCATCTAGCCCAGAGAGCATGCCAGGATGCTGGGGGTGTCTGATTTACCTTAACCAGCAAGAGGTCTGGGACAGACATTGCATGAACCAGTTTGACCCAAATCTGGTAAGTCTAATACTACATTCAACCAGGTTTATTTCAAACCCATTTCAGTCATTTTCAAACTGGTTTAAATGCACTGAACATCTGTTCTGTTACAGGTTTAAACCAGTTTGTGATCCCTTAAACTGGTTTATGTGTAATGTCTGTCCCTAGCCTTACAGACTTGCATATAACATGAATGCCTAGACAAAATTGTTTAAAACAAATGACAACATACACAGGGCATGTCTTCTTCTCTCTCCTCATCCATTTCATTGAAGGGAATGTGGCCTTGTTCTTGGTGTTTTGATGTTTTAGTGGAAACGGAATTTTGGCAAATCTGCTTAACAGCAATTAAAAGATTGTTGTTCTTCCCTTTCTATAAGCATAGATGCTGGCTGTGTGATATCAGTGTAGCAGACTGTGAATGAAGCATGACATAATAAATCCTTGCCCATTGCACAGAGAGAATACAGAGAGTGCCCTATCATTTATTGTATTGCAACATAATGTTATATGCTATATAGAGA
>NW_005844527.1:0-2536 GCF_000455745.1 Alligator sinensis | reverse complement strand
AGTGCACAGTCAGCAGGACAATGCAAAGACAAAATGCCTTGGATGCCCCTGCCCCATTAGGTTATATTTTACTATGGTACTCTCCCAGGGAAAATGGTAGGGGAAGCAGTGGTGAAATCAACTTATCCCAGAATTCTGTGCAGTGATGAGCATCTCTTACAAATTCAGGATTCAGACTGCTGCGCTGATGCAACGAGCTATAAAGGAGCATGCCTGGGTTTAAATATTAATTGCTTTGATAAACAGAGAGCAAATTGACCACGAGATGAAGGATGAATATGTAACAAAACAAACCAAGGCCTAACAAAACAAGGAATCAAGCATATGGGCTCCCCACTCTGCCTAGAAGACATTGGTCAGCCTCTTCAACATAATTTAATTTACTGGTGTCCTGAAGCATATCCATCTGAACAACGAGCTTTATGCCAGTTACTGGAGATGTGCAGTAACTGGGATATTTCTGCTTAGGGGGTATTTTTTTAAAAGAGGTTTCTATTCTGAACTAGAATTAAAACAAAGCATCTTTTGCAATGAACGTTTTCATTCGGAGTCAACTGAAATGTTCCTTCACAATTCAAATTTGTTTTCCATTACAGCTTACATTATACAAAAAAAATTCTACATGAAGAGTTGAAAAGGTTGGATCCAAAAGTTTCAATATTAAATGCCTTGTTTTGGGTTCTTTTTATATGAAGTTTCACTGAGAGAGAACATTTTTATTTCTACAAAATGTTTTTCAAAGGAAAAAAAATTGCGTCCGATCATTTTAAACTACCCTTACTTCTAACATGCTTCCTACATGGTGCTCTAATGCTTAATTCATGTAGAGTTTTAAGGCCTTTTAAGACTGTGGGGTTTTTCCATTGTCATTCATTACTATCAAAGTCTTGTCTGGAATAATGTTTCAACATGTCCTGCAGTGAAATAATTCTTTTCTCAAGTTAGGGCTCTTGACTTAGGCTTTCTTTCACCAAAGGAATGTGCAACTCAGGGCTGTCTTAACAAGCTTTCCTATGTATAAAAGCTTTAACTTCTTGCAACCTAAAGAAGAGGAGAAAAAGGTAAGGAAAAGAAAGGGGGAAATATTGGACCCTGGTCCTGGAAGAAATTTCAACCCATAGGACGTGTGTGTGTGTGTGTGTGTGTGAAGGGAGATTTACAAGTTTCATCCCAACACAAGTAGGATTCTGTTTGCCAAGGTTAGCTGACACAAGCACAAAAATGGAGAAGCAATCAATTTGTCTCTAAGAAGGTCGACTGTCCCTTTGAGATGATGGAACTTGTTTTATCATCCAACTTTAAAAATATCTACACAGAGCAAGACATGCTCTTAACCTATAAAATAATACTGAGTTTGAAATTTTAAGAGGATACACACACTATATATATTTCAAGTGAAATAAAGCAAGTGGTTGGCTAAACATTTTTTTCCAAAGAGGCCATGCTACCTAGAAGAAGTTAGATTGAAATATTCCAAGCCTTTTTACTCTTGCAAATAAACATTTAAAAATGGAGACCACTGCTTGCATGACTAGTCTAACCAATGTGATAACCATTGATTGAAATCAGTGGAATAGTGCCCAGACATGTTTTTATATCAGGCGACTGACTGGTGCTCTCTGTGTATGGGACAGGGGTCTCCGTGTGTATAAAATTGAGATTCGTACAAATTGGCAGCCTGATGAAACAAGCCTGGGAATTTTTCCACCGATTTCAATTATTTCTACCTGAAATCCTGGCCTCATAGAAGACAAAGTCAAAACTAGCATGGATTTGAATGCAACCAGAATTTCATCCTCTGGATGAGTTTCCTAGAAGTAAAATGACAGCCTTAAAATATCGTCAAAGCTTTCAGCAGAGGTTTTTCTTCAAAATATACCAGCTGACAACTTTTTGGTAGCCATTGGAATGTTTTTGTGGTATAATTTTATTCCCATTAGCCATAAGAAAAAAATACAACAAATAAAACTATACCAAAGAGTAGGGGTGTGCGAAGCAGGCACTATTCGATTTGGATTTGGCTGGATTCAGGGAACAGTGATTTTGTGATTCAGATCACTGTCCTGATTTGATTTGGCCGAATCTAAACCTGAAGATACTATTTTGATTCGGAGAATCAGCGATTTGGACATAGACACAGATTTATATGCTTTTTCTACATACCTTGACGTACCAGGCACAACTCATGAACGTTGAACTGGTGGGGTGGATGGGGCATCTCACAGGAGCACGGGGGGCTCTCCAGTGTGCTCAGCGGCAGACCTAAAAGTGAACCACAAAGAGCATAACAAAATGCATAGTATCTTCAATGCCTTGTTTCCCTAGTATTGTTCAAGACATTCACTAGCACAAGAAATTTACCCTGTGGGCAGGCAAGAGTTCAAGCAGGCACCACTTAGAGAAGTAAAAGAACCTAAGGGAAAAATTACAGGACTCCAGAGACCTCAGACATATTCTCAGCTCTACTACTGACCCACCGGGTCAACTGAGTCAAGTTATTTCACTTCCCTTGTTGAGCCCCAGCTCAAGTCTGGGA
>NW_005844526.1:0-5145 GCF_000455745.1 Alligator sinensis | reverse complement strand
CACAAGGATTGGCAAAGCTAAAAAATATGTTAAAAAAAATTTTATAATGGAAATACAGTTTTACCTTTAAAGATGCTTGTCCCTCCATAATTACTATGGCCCAAAATGAAGCCATTTTCCTTGCAATCCATTCCTCCTCCTTTTTCACCTTCTGTTGTAGCTCCTGATCTAGACTGACACTACCTTGGGGCAGGGCTTTTTCTGCACACATGCGTGTAAAACCCCACGTAAGCTATTTTGCTCTAAAAAGTGCAAAAGAAAGCTTGGAAAGAAAGCACTTCTTTCGTAGTAGATGAACACCGTAGTAATGTCCTTCTATTTTAGTGACATAAGAAATGGCCTCCTAAAGCATTAAGACTTATTTAACAGTAGTCAAGGCTATTTTGATCAACCACGTCCGACATTCACTCTTACAAGAAGTAGACTTGACCCATCTCTACAGCTGCACGTAGAGCAGGTTTCAATCCACTCCATTCATCAGACCCCAATAGGGAAGTTTTCAAGAGGGGTTTTCCTAACACTGCCACCACGGGATCAGTGTTAGTGAGAGGCGCACCGATGAAGATTTTCTTGGTTGATACACATAGCCCACTATTAACCAGGCATATCGGCTGATACTGATTCGATAACCGATTTAGAGGAGCACAGGTGGGCAGCGTGGGGAGCAGCTCCCTGCAGGTAAGCCTGTGGAGGGGAAGGGGCATGGGTAAGAGCAGAGGCATGAGGCGGGCAGACTGAGGTCCCCACAGTGAGAGAGGGAGTGGGGCAGGAGCAGGGGCAGGAGCTGGGGTCTCTCCCCAGCCAGGGTGGTGAATGGGACCAGGGGCCAGTGCAGGGAGCAGGACAGAGCTGCGGGTGGTTTGTCCAGGGGATCAGTGTCCCAGTGCTTAATAATTGCAGTGGGGGCGCTTGACATAAAGGTCCTTGAATTAACTTTTGTTCAAGCGCTGATGCCACCATTTTTAAGTGCAGGGACATTTTTAACTTGCCACCTCCATGCCTCTCCTCGGGGTGGGCGCAGTGGCGGGGAGCACATAGATGCGGTGTCTCGGGGTACGGCTAGAAGGCATATATGTTTAGCTATGAAAATTATCAGCTACACCGGGCAGAACAAGCCAAGACCTAATAGCGTTGATTTTCCTTTTATCAGTGCTGACACGCAACTGATATGTTGGTGCACCTCTAGTATTACCAGCCAAGATCCTTAGTGGAAACTAACCTACTGTAGCCACAACTGTTATCATCTTCTCCAGTGTATGCAACACATTTTCCTCCCAAAAAGGAGCTCTCATATCAGATGCGTCTGATGTACTGAAGCTACCGAAGAAAAGCAATAATTAAGTAAAACTGGTCGAAATATAACTTGAATCCAAGGCTCCAAATGCCAGTGAGAATTTGCAGCCCTAGGGAGGGAAGGGCAAGAAGAGTCCAGCCAAGGGCAACAAAGATGGTTGGGGGCGAGGCACATGGCTTGTGAGAAGAGGCTGAGGGCACTGGGCTAATTGAGTCTGGAGAAGAGAAAACTGTGTGGGGAGGATTGAATAGCAGCCTTCAACTCCCTGCAGGGGGTAGGAGGAGGATGGAGCTGGGCTGTTCTCAGGACAAGGAGCAATGGGCTCACGCTGCAGCAAGGGAAGTTGAGGTTAGATATGAGGAAGAACTTTGTCACTAGGACGGGGGTGAAGCACTGCAACAGGCTTCCCAGAGAGGTGGTTTTTACACACAAATTTAGGATCCGAGACCCTCACACTCATCCCAACTCATTCAAAATGTGGAAGTTACAGTCCATTTCCCTAATTTTCTCTTGAAGTTTTCAGTAGATATAGATTATTTAAAATGCTTTTTGACTTTCCCATTTGGGCTGCAAACAAATCGACTACTCTGTTTTGAGTCAGGTGAGACTTTCTCTTTCTTTCTCTGACCTTCATTTGGGGGATTCATTGCCCTGGTCGTCCTGAGCCAACCCTTAGTTTCAAGGCCAAAGACATGTCTTAAGTTTGGTGGTTGGCTACTTGCTTTATGGAAGGTGCTGAAAAGATACGGGGATTCATTGCCCTGGTCGTCCTGAGCCAACCCTTAGTTTCAAGGCCAAAGACATGTCTTAAGTTTGGTGGTTGGCTACTTGCTTTATGGAAGGTGCTGAAAAGATACTTTGGGGAATACAAAAAGAAACACAGAAACAAGGAGAAAACACATTTATTTAAGCAATATCAAGATTTTAACCGGTGAACAAAAATAGACAGACGCTGATAGGGTTGAGGATATAAGAAGGCTTTTGATGAATCCCACGGAGCTGGAAATTATGAAACGCTACCTCAGCAGTTGGCAAAGTGCTCTTCTGACCTTTTTGGTGCACAAAGACATAATTGCTCCTGATTACTTTCGACTGCCCTAAACAGATAGCAGAATAAGATCAGTTCCCATGGCTCTTACCCTTTTGGATGCTTTGAATGGTCTTCCAGGAGACGAGGGCCCAGAACCGAGGGCTCCCCCTTCCCAAGAGCGTGCTCCGACCACTGCAAAGCTGTTCAAAAGGTGGCCGCCGCCTCCTCCAGCCATGGTTTGGAACAGGACTCATTGCAGCTGGTGTGAGTCGGAGTATGGTTAAAGGACTGGAGACTTGGGCACCTCCCTAGCATTAATCTGGAGAGCAGCAGCCTATTTCATTTTCCATGACAAAATGGCACTTGTCCATTGCTGGAACTGCTAGAACAGGCTACAGGTGCATTATGGACAAGAAACGCGGTAACAGCAGTTTCTGCTGCTTACGCTTCTGCCCGGGTACAGCAGAAGTATCTCTGCATGTGACCCCCTGGCAGCAGGATGAGCAGTAGCAGCCTTAGGGGAGGTAAACCGGACGACCACCCGGGGTCCCACACTTTCGGGGTCCCCAAAATTTTGAACTTAAAACAAACCTAGAATGTAGCTCACTGGTAAAAAAACTCTTTCTTTCTGTAACTTATTAAAAACGTTGTTCTTTCTTCAACTTATGAATACTGATTATCAAAATAGGTGTCGGAGCAACAGATTGACCATTGACTCTAAATTTATTTTGGTGCGAAAATCTACCGTTCTATATGTATAATATGTCTCTCAATAAAATAGGGTTGTTAACACTTGTGTTCAGAGTTTTGTATTACTTAAATGTATTATGTAATATTCTCCACTCCAGTTCCAATAAAAATTAATTACCCTGACTATCTGTATTATCAGTGTTGTATTAAGATACTTTCATTGCAGTTTCATGACAGGGCAACATGAAATTGAAATCGAAAATGTCCAACTTGCTTATAGGTCATCAGAATTAAGCTGCTAATGGCCTCAAATGACCCTTGCCCAGGGCTCACACAACCCTCAGGCCACCACTGAAATGGGGACCAGGCTCAGCAGTTGAGATCCCTGATGCTCAGTTCCTCACTAGGGCTGTGCGAAGCAGCTGTCTTGATTCAGTTTTGATTCAGCCGAATCTGTTTGGGAGTTTCGACACCGTTTTGGTGATTCGGCCGTAGGCTATAATGGGGAATTACTAAAATGCCTATGACTTTGTCATTTCTGGCCTGATTTTGAAGAAACTTGCAGAGATGGTAGCCCCTTCTGAGGGCATGAACCCAGCCAGGTTTCAGGGACATAGGTGCAGGGGTTCTGTGAAACAGCATCTCAAACTGTTCAAGGAAAAACTGGTATCACTTGCCAGCGCTGGCAGCCTGCTGTCATCCCGCATGCAGATCCAGAGGCCCACACCCCACGGGAGGGCAGCGGGACCATGCCAGACTCCTCGGGCGGGGTGTGGGTCCCTGGATCTGTGCATGGGAGGACAGCAGGCTGCCGCCCCTCCCCCAGAGCACTGGGACTGGAAGGGACCTCAGGGACAGATCGCAGACACCGCCCAGCTACAGATGTCAATATGAGAGCAGCCCTTCCCCTCATCTTCCCCCTCTCTCTTCTTAGTTTCTGTTTCCCTGCAAGCCTGGCTCCAAAACTCCAAAATTGGCACCGCTCCCCCACCTCCAAATTTCCAGACCCGGGGGGAATATTGTGGGCTGGATGACACTGCTGCAGGCCAGATCTGACCCACGGGCCAGGGGCTGAGCATCCATGTTCTAGGCCTTTTGTCTCCTCTCTCTTTGCTGCCAGCTGTGCTCATCACCCGGCAGGCTGCCTTGACTCAGGAAGACTACAGGAAGAAAGGCACTGAATACTTTGGCTTTCTCTGCATCGTTTGTAACTAGATTGCCTCCTGCAATTCATAAAGGTCTGATCGTTTCTTTGATCTTTCTTTTCCTCTTGACATACTCTTTTTAACTGCTTTCTGTGGCCCTTGCTATTTACATTTCAAATCATATCCTGCCCTGCCTAATTTTCTCACAATCTATGATAACTTTCATCACAGCAAGTTTCTCAGCAATGCCTCTCTCGAGCAATAATTTCTAAGCAATGACAGAAAGACCACAGAGCGCCCCATGGCCACAACCAGGAACTTGGACTTGAGACCGCTATATGGCACGTTTCTGCCATGACTGTCGGAGCATCCCTCTCTGAGGCGATTCATAGAAAACTTGGAAAGTCTAACTTCTTCCCAATGTGCAACAAAAATTCTGAATTTCCAGAAAAATTAACCATTTCTTTTTCTGGTCAGAACTGGTTCTAACCTTTTCTTCATGGGTTTTTTTTTGTTTCGTTTTGTTTTGTTTTGTTTTAGTGAGTATTACCATGTGTAGCATTCTTAGACAAAGGGGTCCAATCATGGCCTCAGTTCAATCAGTATGGATTCAGAGTTAGTCTACTGAATGGACTTTCATTTCACCCACATCAAAACTGCTTTTCACTGGTATGCCAAACACTTTCAAACCTCCTGAAGTATTTCACCCCCTCTAAAAATACTGACAGCAACAAGAATGGCTCAGAAAGAAGTGGTCAGCATTGTCTTTTATTGAGAAAACTCTATTTTCTGGATTGTCTTTACAGCTCAACTTTTTAAAATTGAAAAAAAGCAATTAAAATTTAATCTCCCAGGCTAGAATAGGCACCCATGCTCCGCTCTTAATTAGGAGTAATGGAGGGAAGTAGCCTGGAAAACAGACACTTACCTTGCCTACACTAGCAGAAGAATCAGGTTTTTTTCTTGCTTGTCTGTGATTTCTGACC